>NC_061515.1:10277500-10577500 GCF_022379125.1 Scophthalmus maximus | reverse complement strand
ATTTTTCAAAACACACGTGTGGAAAAAAATGTTCACATGGTGCGGACGGTGGAGAATATCTACTCACCTGGTAAAACTCACGCACTTGTCTTACATAACCTGCCACCTCCGTGTCAGAGGGCTGGACCTTCCAGTGGTAGCGCGGGGCTGTTTTGTACTCGGCAGCCCCGGTCCAGTTAACTGTGGGCAGGAACCTCTCGGTTATCGGAGCAGCTACAATGACGTCCAGCTGACCGCTGTAGATCAAGACCTGGAAATGAGGAAAGAGGGTTGAAGAGGGACACACTACGGCACACAAGTCACAAGATACGGGATATGGCTATTTTGGCCAAACAGGCAAAGGTCCTAACATTTCATCATGCTGCCACAATGACTTGAATCTTGATCTCAAACATGACGCCATTGAGCATTACAGACGAACCACGGTGGACATTTCTCCATCCCTCACCCTGTAGTTGTCCATCAGCACCCCCAGCCACGGTTTGACGCTCTTCATGACGTCCTGCAGCAGGTGTTTCTCCACCTCCGAGCCGTCGTGGAACGTCAGGTTCCCCACGTGGATGGCACGTCGCACCGCTGGCAGCGTCACAAACTGGGAGAAGTACTCCTGGTCTTCGGGCTCCTGTGGGCGCAACGATTTACAATGAATGTTGGGAAAGTTAAGACAAGTCCTCGCTCTGAGACGCAAACACTGTCGACCCAGGTACCTGACATGTCATGTAGTTGTAGTAGTTAGTGCAGCCTGTAGCATTTTGGAAGAAGGAGGGATATGGGTCCACGTCCCCGTTCAGCAAGCGATCGAAGAGCTAAAGACAGAAACGTCACAACAAGATTCTTGAATTTTATTCTGCCTGTTTCAGAAACCTATCTTGAAAAATGGCACATATGATGAATAAAGATCATAGAGAGTATCAGCTTGTATTTTGAGAAGCAGCTCTAACCTGAAAGGCCTCCACCCACTTCTGCTGCTGGATGAGCTCCACCCCAATGTCAGTCTGCTGGACAACATACTGCTTCTGTTGTTCATCGATCATGCCCGTTTGGTACAAGAACTCACCATAACCACCGAGCATCTGACACAGGAGAAGTAGAAATTAGATACTTTTTTAAGGGGGCAAGCAACACAAAGTAACTAGTACAATGTGGACACCTGGGAAATCCATGAGGATTAAGGATGACGGCACAACGTCAGATACACACCATCTCTGGATCGCAGAGCCCGTCACCTATCGCCATCCCCTTAAAGTTGATTTTCACCTTGGCAGTGGGGTTGTTTTTATGGATGTAGTAAGAAATGGCAGGAACGTATTTCCCTGCATATGACTGGGCAAAGGAGGCAGAGAAAGGTTAACGAGATGTTTTTAACTGTTGTCAGTAGCTGTTAAGACAAAAAAAGTTTGAAAAGTCTTTCTTAGTCTATATGGCACTAGCATATGAGAATAAGAAATAAGAAACTGGGCATATATAGGCATCATGCATGACACAAACTTCCTCAAATGTGCATAAATCTGGAAACTGAGTAATATTGCTCCTAAAGTTTAAAAAGCCACTTGTATTATGTTACTCCTTACTCGCAAACCTCCAAATAGAAACATTACCTCTCCAGTTGCATAGAACTCATTGGACTGATACTCTGGAAAGATCTGGAAGAACTGTGTCAGAGCGCTTGTAAGGAGGAGACAGAGACAGTCGAAGGGTCAGTTACCAGTGAAAACAGTCGACTTAAGTGACAAAATGAACCACGTCCGAGCTGGATGGTTGTTGTTGTTTCACCTGTACAGATCTCTGCCGACGTCATCCTGATTCTGAGCAAAACCTTTGTCGTCATCAGTGAAGCTGAAACCAGTTCCAACCTGAACAAATAAAAATAAAACAAACACTCCACTTTGAGACCTTTCAGCAAATATTCTCTCTCGAATGAAAGATGTGATCCATGTAATTACTTTCTGCCTTTTACTTTTGTCAGGGGATAAAGAAGGAAAACATACTGGATTGTCAATGTACAGGACTGAATATCTGGCCGACCAGGCGTAGTCCCTCAAACCAACTGCAAGAGACGGAAAACACACAGGTCAGAAACGCTCACACACCGATTATTACGATGAATCTGGACTTAACGTCAACGTGTGCGGCTGTAGGACCAAGTCAGTTCTTACCCGTCAGGTTCTTGTAAACCACGTATGGTCCGTGCTCCACAAAAAGGCCGAACATGGAGGTGCCACCGGGTCCGCCTTGCAGCCAGAGCAGGACAGGGGCTTTTTCTTGACTTGGCTGTCAGACAAGTGAGTGTAGAGAATTAGGTTGAGATCTCAGCTCCACCTTGTGGTGACTTTAGTTTAACAACAATGTAAAAAAAAAACTGAGTTGAACCACTTTAATAGACCCCGTTATTTCTAAACCTTCTAACCTGTGATAGTAATACAGATTTAAATGGGGGTCCGGTTTGGGTTTATCAGACTGTAGAGATGTGGCAAATGAAGTAAAATGGTAAACGATCGTCTTTTTTCACCTTATAGTTGATTGCTAATATTGGATTTTTAAATTTGAAACAAAGGATTTTATTAGTTTTAAGATAATGTGAAAATAACAAAAGGTTTGCTCTGTTAGTTTCGCATTTCACAAAAAAAGAAGGTGTTAATACGAGGGTGATGTGTGTGGTGGAAATGAAATAAAGCTGAACTCAGATTTTATTTGGAGGGTTAAAGGTGAGGAAAAAAAAATCAAAGCATTAACTCTGATGTAATGCTCATCTCAAATGCACGCAGCAAGGTTTGTGTCACGGAGATGCCACTTTACTATACTACACAGAAATTTGAAATACAGATACTGGACGGATTTACAGCTTTATGAAAAAAAAAAAGTCAAGATCATATTTACTCTTCCTGTTAGACCTTGGTTGAAAACATTCAACAATAAAACACAGACTGCATCCATCTGCTGCAGGTGACTTATCTACCCACGGTGTGATTTCTTATCACATGACGCGTGAGGGTGCACAGTGAAAAAAAATACAGTATGTACAATAAAAGCGTACTGCAGACAAAACAAGAAATTTCTCTCCCCACACACTTGCTGTGATCATGTGACTGTGTGATATGGAGAAAACGCCCCTGTTGTCTAAAGCAGAAGTCAGAGCCTTACTGTACCATAAGAGCAGGGAAGAACCAAAAGTAGAGGTTGCTGTTGTATTGCTTGTTGACGGTGAGGTAACCAGCGTGGCTTTTGACGTTGGCACCGGGCAGATCTCCCACCTCACTCAGTTTCCTGGCTGGAGAAAGCAAGATGTCAACACATGAGCATTCAGGAAACACGCACGCGCGCGCGCGCACGCGCACACGCACGCACACACAATGCATGCGTCTGATCACTGTTAGCATAGAGCAGTGAGCCATGCTGGCTGCAGTATAGGGCTGCAACTAACAACTGTTTTCATAAACGATTAATCTGTCCATTATTTTCTCGATTAATCGATTAGTTGTTTGGTCCATGAAACAAATTGTGAAAAATGTTGATGTGTTCCCCAAACCTCAACATGATATTTTGTTTTGTCCACACACCAAAGATATTTAAATTACTGTCATAGAGGAGCAAAGAAACCGGAACATATTCAAATTTAAAAGCTGAAATCAGAGCCATTCTTTTTACTTTTTTCTGTCATAACAACAACCTAAAATGATTAATCGATTATCAAAATAGTTGGCGATTAATTAAGTAGTCGATTACTTATCGATGAATCGATGAACTGTTGCAGCTCTCCTGCAGTATTACGCAGCATTGGTGTTCTCCTATACCTTCATCGATGGCCCCCTTCTCCAGGTACGGGGTGAGGAAGAGGGGCGAGCCGGGGTCCGCGCCGCGCAGGCCGCTGACGCGGTGAGATTTCCGGCAGAAGAATGCCGAGCAGCCCCGGGAGTGCGCGGAGTCCAGACAGAGCCACAGAAACAGGACACCCACACTCTCCCTCAGCAGCAGCCTGCCAACATTTACATCAGACATCAGAGGACACAGGCCCGGGCACGGCGAGGAGGCGGTGTGTGTGTGTGTGTGTGTGTGTGTGTACACACCGCGAGTTACTCGGATTTCAAAACAGTGTGACCACAGTGACACCTCGCGTCTGACTGCGGGCGACGGGAGTTTAAAAACACATGTAAATAAACATTTGAATGTGTTAAACTCACCTCATGTTCAGTGTCGGGCTGTTTGGGACAAGCTGCTCCACTGCTGCAGGCCGACTGACTCAAAGAGTGTGGTTCCGCTCGGGTGAGACACATGACCAGCGCCGGAGTCGATCACGTGACATCCCGGGATCACGTCACGTGGTTGTCCTTTGTTTTGTTTTTGGAGCGAAAGAAGTTTTAACCCCTCGGCGAGGTCTTGCAGGAAAGTCTCGGCGTTTCTTTTTCTTTTTCTTTTTTTTAAGCTGAACGTGTTTTTGCTAATATCTGTCGCTGAAAACCTCCTCGTGTCAAAGTGTTTCAGTCCGACCCGGTGAGTGAACTGTTCTATAAACCTATGAGTGGCTGTCACAGGCTGTTAGCAGTGGTTGGACATTGTGGAGACAGGCAGAAGGGTGACGGGGCGCGTGCACCTTAGAAGCACGTGAAGATACGAGGGTTTGTTATATTTTGGTTGCAAACATACTCCACATTTTATTCACGTGAACTCGATGTGGCTTTGTTGTTTAGCTTCATTTATTATTTCAGGCTCATAGGTCCACAACTATGGAAGCCCATTTCCGCCACTGGGGGGAAAAAAACGAAGGCTAATATTATGAGATAGTAATTCAAAATCATTATATGAATGTATCTATCTCACAAGTACGACTTACTATCTCGTAATGTCGACTTTTATGTCATTATTATTACTTACTATCACAATGACTTGTACCTTTGTTACCTTTGCGTTTAGCCACACAGAAAAAGCCTATTCAAGGTTTACACCTCAAGAGTGCCTTGGTATATTTCATTTTTTGAAATATTCTTTTTAAAATTTTTATTATTTATTTTATTAGTGTCCTGCTGAGACGTGTCAGTCAAAATGCTCGCTTCAATAATCGTTTACGAGTGTCCACATAACCCAAATAGTGATTTTGAGTATAATCGCTTGGATTTTTAAAGCTGCAGTTATTCAGTTTTGACCACCAGGGGGAGATGAGATACTAAATAAGCTTGATGGATACAGACTCTGACTTATTTAAACCACTCATCTTGACTTGACTAAACAAATAAGTGTGTGCTGTTCATGAAAACAAGTCAGTGCTCGACAGAAATGAAGATGAAAAGTTGTGGTCTGCGATGTGGCTGCTCGGGGGAACTGGCGAGGAGGTGGGGGTTGCGTCATAACTGTCTTCTGCCCTTTAAAGGTGGGTTTAATAGTTCACGTGTTCTGAAGTCATGGTGGCCATTTTTAGCCGATAAGGCTTGGGCACGGGTACATTCTGAGGCGGTTTTGCATTGATTGACAGTTCTCTTAGACTCAGCTTCTGATCTGGAAGCCGCCAAACACCTGTGACCATCTGCAGTGAGGTATTCAAGGACGTCTCCTCCGTGGTAATGACAGAGCAGCGATTCCTGCCGCTCTGGCGATCTCAAAACGACAACCTTTTGGTTACCGGCTAACTAGAGATGAAAAAACAACCAAAGTTTTTCCTCATTTCTGACCTCACAATCCCTCCTTGCATCTCGTCCTTGGACGTTCATGAGGAACAACCTCTCGGTTCGCTCGTCAACCTGCACCGCCCTACTCATGCCATGCCAGAATCAGAATCAAGTCTGTTAAGCGCTTGCCTAGAATGCGACCTCTGCGTTTGCACATCTACTTGATCTCAATCACACACTTATGCCCCTTCATGGCTACACTCCACCCCTCTAAGTAACATCATCTGGCATCGCACAGTCCAGGGCGACCCTGGCGATCTTCAAGAAGTCTCACCTCTCTTTCCCGGAGCACCTCCTCACACTTTGTGGTCCACTTCTTTACCTGACCTCCCACGCTTTGTCACATTGAACAGATTCAGCACTGACAGTTCTTACTTCAAGGTCTCCCACACTGTCCTGGGACGTGGTGTTGTCCCAAGGGGGTGTAAGTCACTTTGGAATAAGAGCTCCTGGCGAATGAGTAAACGTAAAACTTCCCCCTGGACACCACATCCATCTTGTTTCTTCATGGAGAAGAGGGGGAACCCACCAGATGGCGCAACATAACAGGACATCTGATGAAAATCTGCCAGAGCAGGAGTAATGTGGTTCAACCAGCTGATTTTTAAATGGTCTCATATAATCGGGTTCCGAGAAACACATGTGACGTCCGTGAACGATTTTGCTGATTGAACCAAATTCGGTTTGTTCTGGCTTCTTCTCTTTTTTGGGGGGGGGGGGGGGGGGGGGGGGCGTTCGCTCACGTCTGTCAACTGCTGCTCCAAACTTTCACTTTAAGAAGGCGCGTCTACGCCGCGGCGGAGTGTGTTTATCGCAAACCCCTCGGAGTGGCACATGGAGACCATGGCTGATCGCGACGCGGCACAGTCATCCGGAGACCCACAGATCCCGGTGCGAGGGGGGGCGGCGGTCTGATCCACGCTGCGCGTCCCGCCTGCGGCGCGTCGAGACCTATTCTCAATTCGGCGTCTACGGTCGCTCCTTGCGGCGCATGCGGCAGGCGCCAGCTCCTCGCACACCGGGGCGCACGGCGAGCGGGAGCCTCCGTGGGATTCAACCACACGCGTCGGGGGTCGGTGGGCTCCCCCCGGGGCGAGAGACGGTGGCGTGGGAGACGTCACCGGTGCAGCAGCAGCAGCAGCAGCAGCAGCAGCAGCCGCCGTCGTCGAAAGGTGGAGCGCGTCGGCACGTGAGTGACATGGAGGCACCGCCGGGAACGAGCCGCCGCCGCGAGCGCACCTTGGCCGCACGCGAGTGACCGAGCCGCGGCAGTGTCCGGGATGGCAGCGTCCAGCAACTCGAGCCTCTCGGGTTCGTCTGTGTCCTCCGGTAAGAGTTCACGTGACCCAGACTCAGTCTGGACTCTGATGCACCGCACGTAAGATCATCTTCATCATCATAATAATAATAATAATAATGACCAGGAAATGTGACAGTTGTATTTCTTCCCCTTGCATCTCGCACAAGAAGAAACATTAAAGTGGCTCCCAGTGGCTGCTGTGATTCGGGATGAGGGACTGTGAACAAGCATCTGCATCTGCTCTATAACTGATGCAGAGGTGGGAACGCTTGCCTTTTCCTGTGCAGGGGGATTATAAGGGTTGTGGGATGCAGTCAGTCAGTGTGCCTGTTGGGTTTGGATGTTATCATTAGATTGCCAATCATCTCCACAATACCCTTTTTGACTTTGCACTTGGCTGGCTTAAAGGATTATCTTTGGCCCCGTGTAGTCTTCCATTTTTTCCAAATCGCAGCAGCCGCAGCAGGATGTCTTTCTGTGAAAAATTATAAAATGCCAAGACTCCAATCGCATCCACACGAGGTACAGTTCATTGTGCTGTGCGTTTGGTAACGTTTCCTCTTCAGGGTTGGGTTTTCACAGGCTGAGAACAGAAAGTGGGTTAGCAGCTGCTCAAACAAGCCCAGAATTAAATAAACAGCTCCGTGCTCGTCTCTGAGTGTGCATCCCATTCTGTGTTAGTGGAACGCGTCGCTCGTGTTTGCCAGGGTATAAAGTACAAACTCCACTATCACAGTTCTGTTTGGTGTAGAAACCCCACCAACAACCGGAGGGGAGGGGGAGGGAGAGGCTGTTTATAATACTAGGCTCAGCACTTAGTTTTTTTTGTTTACTGTTTCCTCCCAGTGTGTATTACCTTCTACCAAGGAAAAATCACATCTCTGAAATATGTACATGTGATACTTTTTTCCACTTCACCAAGTGAAAAATGAAAATTGATCACTGCGTGGCAAATACGCGTGTGGGTTTATTACAGGGCGAGCACATTTTACAGGATATACAATGTTTGACTTTCCTTCTCTCTCTGCATCCCGGCCCCACCACCACAGCAGAGTCACATTTGCCAAGGCACTGCCCAGTGGGAGGGACAGACGGCCGCTTCCAAGCTGATATAGCCCGTGGTAACCACATGCTTCACAAAGCATTATCTCATGTGTGCGTTTCAGAGGGGCCGTGGGTTTACTGTTTGACCACTGATGCTTTAAGAGGAAAGTCTTTTTCTCTCTGTGGCATCGGAGGGTTGTCATTACCGTTGGGCTCTCAATATAATTATCAGAGGTTACAAGCTGCGCCGCTGCCAGGGATAGAGTGGTTGTCACAGGGGTATTATTATTTTCATGCCGAGCTCTTTGGCAGTCAGACACAACATTTGAATAATCTTGTCTATGAGGCATATGACTCCAAAAAAAAGAGGAAACGAATCAAGGCTCAATTTCTGCTCCGTATTAGGTCGTCCGGTCTGGCTGCTGACAGTGTGCTCTCCGTGTCGTTCTAGTAATCTTGTTTTTAAGGCTGTTGTTCTGTGGGACAAAGTGTAAATAAAGTTCATCTAACATTAACGTATGAACCTGCAAATTGTCGGCAATGACAGCAGAGTGCTGATCTAACGCTGATTTATTACTGTCCTCCCTGTAAATTATTGGAATAAAGAGGAAAAATTGTACGTGCTCAAACTGCCTTATTGTGTGTAAAATCCATTATATACACACATAGGATTTTTTTTACAAAGGCAAAAAATGATGGACAAACTGAAAAGGATTGCAACACGATTGCAACTCCTATGTTGCAATCTCTCCTTTTTCCCTGGAAAGAGATTTTCGGGCCATTCATCTAGATCAGATTCTATCCTGCACATTCCTGGCACGGGTGGGTATCGAAGCATGTACTGTACCAGCAGCGTGCCGTTCGCTAAACGGCTCCAGGAAATAAAGCTTTGAAAATAAATGGAGGGATAGAGCATGAAAGTATGCCTTCTGCTCCGGGCCTTAAATGACAAAATTGGCCCGGGAAGGCAGAATTACAGGCGTGCATCACAGAGAAGGCTGTCTGCTCAACACGATCCCTGCACATGTTTCTGGCAAATGCTGCATTTCACCTCCAGATTTTCTTTTTCATTTGATCACGTAGGCCCGTATTTGTGTCATGTAGAATGACTTGAGTAAAAATGATCTGCATGTTTTACAGCGTCAGAAGGGGGGGCCATGTTAGTCCCCGAAGTAAACCAGCCCATTAATTACAACGGCAGGCGCTGTCAGTGACAAGAGGAAATGGCAGCATCAGGAAAAATTTCCCTTTTTCCCCCCATTTAGACTCGCATGTAATTCTTGTTAACAGCAAAACACACAGTTTCACTTAGTTTCACGTACAGCCCAGCAGTGCAGCGCACCACAGATCACACACTCCAGAGAGGCACCGTCATACCTGTCACACACTCTGTGTTATCTGGCCAGCAGCACTAAGACTGCGTTGACTTGCTTGTTTTGGACCAGTGTAATACACAGATGGTCTCTCTGCTGCAGCTCTGCTGCATCCCACTGACTCTGTGTTTTCATGTACCAGTCGCACAGCGTTCGGTCTTCTACTCCAGAAAGTGTTATTCCTTTATGTAAAATGATGTATGCCAATGTGTATGGCTCGTAAAAGCAACACTATGAAATAATGGATTAATATGATAGTCCTCAACTTTTTTAGACATTTAGAACATTTCCCATTATTTGAAAATCTTGCTGGTGTTGGAAGGGATTGGGGTGAAATGAATGGCCCTCGGGCTCAGTGTCGCCAGAAGACCTCACGGATCAGCAGCATGAGCAGAGACCAGAAACTCGCTCACCCTCTCTGCCCTCAGTGGCAAACTCATTCACCCCGATTCAGTGTACATGAGCAGGTGCTCACACCTGGAACTTACTGTAAAAACTGAGAGACCTCACTGTTTTTAATAAGGACTCATTTCCACTAATTTGTAAACCCTTACATTTAACAAGATGATGGTGAAAAAACAGTCAGCTTTTAAAATGTCTGTGTCCTGCAGGTTCTGAACTTTTTGGGCTGTCGTCAGCAATGTACAAGAGCTCATTACACTACAACACAAGCTATTGTGTTTTGTGCAGGAGTTGAATATATATATTTATTTATTTATTTATTTTTGCATGTGCACAGACTCCAGACGCAGACGTTATCTAAGGGGATAAATGCCTTCCTTTTCATTCATTACATATTCTCTTTGTCACCAAAGCAAACGCCCGCCGGTAATTATTTTATTGAATGCCTCTGACTGGTGAGTAATGGAGGGCAACACAATTAATAACTGTTTCTTTTTGGGCGGGGGGGCTGGCTGCCCTAGAATTTAAAATTCTCCATGATCATCAGGCGCCACACAAACTCCGAGCTACTTAGAAATTCCTTTTGATGTTCCTTGGATTTCTGCATGTGTATATGTGTGTGTTTGGTGTTTGGAGTGCGGATACACACTGTGAAGCTCGTGTGTGTTTTTTGTGCAGTAGTGTGCTCGTGTAATCCACTGCAGACTGAAATACCATTCATCATTAAAAAGAATCAGATTGAAAAGAGAATATTTGGCAGCCGACCAGATGAAATCACTTTCTTTAAACAAGCTGCAGTGTAATAAATCTTTCAGATTGTTGCCACTGCAATACACAGTGACAAAGCCTGAGCATGAGGACAATACGTTTTCCAGGGCAGCTTGGCCACACATCAGCAAACAGAGCCCGCAGGTTATGAAGTTGTATTTGTAGGTATAGACAATCTGTGCAGTGCTTTAGTGAAAATATTTGCCCTTCAAAGATTCCAATTCTCATGTGAGCTGCTTTTTTTTCCTGGTCATTTGCATAATTATTCAGCTTTTGATTGTGCACCTATCTTGTCTTTCCACCGCATTAAATTCAGCTTATGAAGCGATAATGAGCTTTTTGTATGTGCTTTAGTAATATTGCAACCTGCAGTGAGCAGGGAAAACAGCATGACGCGGAGACATCCTCTTGATTGCCTTGAATCCTCTGATTGCCGGCTGCACTTAAAGCGCCATCAGATAAACAGATAGAAATAGAACCGCCGTGTGCAGAGAGATTTTGGTGATACAGGTTCAACACCTGTGCCATTTCTCGTGAGCGAGTTGCACAATCTCCCTGCCTGTGTCTCAGTGCCCACGTCCAACAAGTGCTCACTAGTTCTCATGATGAAATGATTCCCGTTCTTGCTCAGGTGTGTTTTATGTCTTTCCCACTTGGCCACAGGGGTGTGGTGCCAACGTGCTGATGATTGCAGAGGAATGTTTCAAATGAGCAACATGTATCTTCTGGATCAACATGATTCAGCAGTTCCCACAGTCAGTCAGTCTTTCAGCAGCGGCGGTGGGAGTTTGACACAAGACAAATAGATGTAGATGAATCATTAATTATCATAGCAGCTATTTTGTGCATTTGGCCTGAGGCATCATCTGCCTATGTGTGGTAGCTATAGCCTCAATTAACATGCCGGCATACTGAGCATGAAGTACTCGTCGCATTAACTTTTGAATATGCAATAAAATCTTTCTGTAAATGGGCCAAGACCTGCTATGAAATTGCTGAATACTGTTAATACCAACAAATTATTATCACCATGTGAAACAAGTGTGTTATTATGAAAAAGGCTCATTATCTTCTCAAGGTGCGTTCTTGACCTTGGAGGCAGAAGCTTAAAAAACAAAGTCTCAACACAAGGTCCAATTTATATTTCCTCTCCAAACTGTTTAACTGCATCTTGTGACCTTCCTCAACATATGGACGGAGATGTGATTAAATACTTTGGAGAACAAACAACCCAAAGAGGTTGGACCTTGTGTTAAAAAGACTTTTAGTATCAACGTCATTATAATGTTGTGAGTAAAAACGTGTTTCACCCTTTGCGTCATAACAATGGCCTGATATTTTATTACATCCCTGGCAGTGCTGTACAGTGGCAAATTTTGCCATATTTTTCACTCATTTAGTGACACATTTTATTACAAGTCATTACTTAACCAAGAAGGTACTGGAATAAATTATGCTACAGCCTACAGAGCATCACCTCTCCTTCTCTTTTTTAAGCTTATATACTGTAACAGCACACTCCGTCATATATTCCGGGAACGATCATAAATCGGCCTCTATATCTCTCAAAAGAAGCTTCTCGCTGTTAGTGCCGAGATGTAAATTGTGTTTACTTCCCTTAATTGTAATCGGTGAATTTCTATTCTTATCTCAGAATATAGGGATGCTATGTTTTATAGAACAGGTGTGTGACGACACGATGGTTTTTAGTGAAACAAGTGGACGCCTGTATTGATTGTCCTTGATGCAGAGACGTTGATTGGAACTGAATTTGCTGGCGCAACTCAAGAGCTACAGCTGCACAGTGTGAAGCAATATGCATAATGCTAACGGGAGAGATGAGCAAACGTGACATAACCATGGTGAAGGGCTTTCTGAGTCAGTCCAGTGGGAGAGGGATAGAAGTGGAGATTTCAACGAGAGGAAGCACAGGGCACAGTCTATTAACACCACTGTGAGTTCATAACACAAACCTGCTTTTTTTGTGTGTTTCACAGACCCAGAGGATTATCAACCGCCCATATGGAAGTCCTACTGTGAGTAATGAATTCATTTGACATAAATGCTTTGACCTGGCGTTGGCCTTTGGTGTGTCTCTTTAAATAACAGGCACATTTGTTTATGTTCTATAAATAACTGAGACATTTTTCTATACAAGGAAGAATCTGTTTTTACACACTGCACGATCTAAAGGGCGACACATATACATGCACAGAAGGCAAACACTCACACACATACACACACATACGTCCACACAACACATTCACAAATGCGCAAAGGTAGAGCGGCGCATCCCTGGTCCCTGAGTAAAATAGGTTACCATCAGCCAGGAAAATAAGATTTTCTGCCTGCAAAGAGGCTCAGCTGAAATGGGGTCCTCAGAACACCCCCCTCATTATACAGTGTTTTTGCCATGTGGGAGGAAGTGGGATAGACTCCTCAGAATATATGTGATGCTTTTTCTTTTTGAAGCGCAAATCATTTCAGCCTGAAAAGCCGTGTCTGTCCTCAGAGTGATAACATTTTGTTTGAAAACCATTCGTAGCTCTTACGTCTATCTGCCTTTTTCTGCAGTTAAATGTCTCGCCTGTCATATTTTTCCAATAATTCTGCATTTCTGAAATCTTCTCCTGACTCCTCTGGGCGTCTGCTCAGGTATTTTTAGCGCTCCCACCGTGTCACAGGAATGGATGATGTCCAGGTCTTGCTCTGGTTGGCTCGAGTCGGCCTGACAAAACGCGAAAATGTCAGGATTCGGGACATTTTTCACAGTCAGGAGTCTTCCTTCCCCCTGCTCGCACAATCTGCTGCAGTGAAGACTTAGCTCAACCTCACACAGCGATTTTCTTTGCCGTGGTTCAGGTTGTGGGTGAACAAAGGACACTGTCGTCAGTCATCAGTTCTCATCCGCTTCTCACAAGGCCACAGACACACATGCATCCAGCAGCATTGCATTACAGAATAAAACACTGGCAAATTTGTCAAATAAAAAGAAAGAAGAGACATTCTAGACACGCAAAGAATTAAAAAAATCGGATTTGAAGAAAGAAACCGCACTCGGCCACGGATTCCTCTGTTGTGGCTGTATTGCTGTATATTTCTGACAGACATCCAGTTCTTGGAAACAGCAGAAGCAGCAGTCGGGTTTTGCCTTCCCTCACTTCTTAGTCTCTAATTGTAATTTGCTAATTCTGTGAGGCTGCCGAGGTGTTTGTGTGGATTACTCCACCTGCCGCAAAGCCATTAGCTCCATGTTCACTTTTCCCTTCTGATTTACTTCCAGTTAATTACTCTAAGTAAATCTAAGACTCAGAAGTATGGATTTGCTTGTGTTTGGGAGTTATGGAAGTAAATAAATAGTGTGCAGTTGTAAGTGCACAACAGTCCTTAAATCACACAGAACGATTGCAGATATATGGCTCCTGTCACGTAAACCACTGACTGCTAAGTCTTGCATGTCTAAGCTCACGGCTCCTTTTTCTACCATTTTAACGAAAGCTGTTGTCAGAGGCTGGATGTCCTTCATCTTTAAGTGTGTGTTGAGGTTGTTATGTACGTAATTACAACTTGCACTGAGCTGTGTACGTAACTCAGAGGGAAAGAAGGCCTCAAATAACATGTATGTTTATATTTTTCTGCCAGTGTACCAGCTCCAACAGGAAGCCCCGAGACCAAAGAGGACCACGTGTCCCCAGGAGGTTAGTACACTTTTAAATCTTCTATTATGTATGGGCCTGAATGATTAGTGTCATATTTGTAGTAACTATTTAGTTTGTAAATATGACAAAAAACCCAACTGAGAAAATCTGTAATAACTCAATTTAAGGAAGATGGAAGCTGCATCCACCCTGTGATCAAAGATAGGTCTGATGATTATTTTAGACGGACTGTTGGGCAGTAGGAACCGGTAGCGAACCGGAACCACTTGCTGGCCTCATTTATTTCTTTTTAATGACAAAAGATTTATTCTTACCCTTCGCCTTTAAAGCACAGTCCACAGACAGACTACAGCCTCCAAACTCTGTTTTCGCTCTCAGGTTTTTTAGCCTGGAAAACATTCACTGAGAAATGATTGAGCCTGGCAGCTGGAAGCCAGACCAGTCAGTCACCTATGGGGAGTGACTGGCTGCCGCTCAAAACCCCCACACCTCATGAACAATTGCTTAAATTCAGTCTCAGGCTAGATTTAGAACATCAAGGCATAATCCATCCGTGTTCATTTGGAGGACATTCACCATGACTTTTTCTTTTTCAAACAAAAGACCAGTGATCAGCATAGCAAGTGGTTAGTTTGTGTAGGTAGTCAGGTGGAGAGATGGTCTTTGTCAGTGTCCGTCTGTAGGGGAGAGCAATGCTAATCATCTGTTATGTAGCAAGCACATTTTAATTTTTAAGGACGGAGTCACAATTTGTCATCCAAGTTTGGGTCAACTTGATTTGTGACTTGTGCGTATGTTTTTGTGCTGATCGAGGACGCAAAGCAAAATCCTGTTTCAGTGTGGACACCTGACTAAAGATTTAAGACAGCCTTTAAAAAATTGAACAATTTACAGCAAGAACAGTAACAAGTGTAGCAGCAGTGGGGGGAACTTTGGAAAGACAAAGCATAGACTTTATTCCCTTCAGTCCCCTCAGAGTATAAAGCTATTGGAACCAGTCACTCTACTTGTTACTGTCCTCACTGTCAGTCTTCCATTGTATAGCCTGCCAGGAATGATGCATGTCTCATCCCATTTTGAGTTTTGCCACGCTTTGATGAGCGAAGTCAAAGTGGCGGTGCTGTCTACGTGAGATTAGCTGCTCATTGATTCGTGTTCCCAGAAAAACCGTGAGGATCATAACTGGGAATTCTCAGACAATTTACACAGACGTCTGCAGTGTAGTGACTTTGTATAGAAAGGGAGTAAAGATGATTAAATTGTTTATAATCCATTATTCTCTCCGTAAAAGCTCATGTCAGAATCCTAATGCTGTTTGATGTTGTTTTACATCGTGTTTGAAATGACAAATGTTTGTTTGCCATATGCAAGATTTGCAACGCAGACACACTACACACCCTGGCGTGTCACACATACACACTAAATATGAATTGTTTGCAGCTGGCCATCTATCACCAACTGTTTTCTAAGCCTGCCTCTTATTCATATCCACACTCTTTGATTTGGCTTCATGGTTTGGTAGCTGCGGATGAACATGGGGCCATAGCTGGAGATAATCTGTCCCGCAATGTCGAGTCCTCTATCTTTCAAAAGACAGGCTGTAATAATAATTTGCTGAGCCGTTTGATTGAGCGTTCGTATCATACTGCTCCAGCCAATATTTCTTCTTCTGGTTTACAGATGGAGAGCAGACCCAAATACTACGGGAGAGAGTGAGTGTCAAATATTGCTTCGCAGTGAATGACTTTATTCAGCGTTATTGCCTGGCGTCAGATGTGTTTGGGGTTGAAGTGGGTGGATGTGGATTTTCTTTGTATGTGAGAATAAGAGCCTGAGCTTAACATCCAAAATGTTATTCTTTGTATGTGTGCAGATACATTTACAATGGAGGACTATGTGATATATATTTATTTTTTTGTACAGATTTCATGGCATGATCTCTCGGGAATATGCAGATGAGCTGCTGGCGGGAGTGGAGGGTGCTTACCTCATCAGGGAGAGCCAAAGACAGCCAGGGACACACACCTTGGCCTTGAGGTACCGACACATCAGTATGCAGCACAGAATCACTTAAATGTCGTCCCCATCATCAACTCGCTCCGTCCCCTTGTTCACTTTTACTCAGCCACTCAACCAGTTCAACCTCTAATCATCCCCACCCCCTCTGTATTTAAGCATCCGTGTCCATCCGTCCAGGTTTGGGCACCAGACCCTCAACTACAGATTGTTCTACGACGGGAAGCACTTTGTCGGGGAGAAGAGGTTCGAGTCGGTCCACGACCTTGTGACGGACGCCCTCATCACTCTCTACATCGAGACCAAGGCAGCGGAGTACATCGCCAAAATGACCACCAACCCCATCTACGAGCATCTCGGGTACACCTCGCTACTCAAGGACAAGATGGTGCACAGGCTGAGCCGTGGACGCACAGAACCCCGCAGGGTCACGTTCCAGAAAGACGAGAGGGTGAGTGAGACCACTGTGTGTGTGTGTGTGTGTGTGTGTGTGTGTGTGTGTGTGTGTGTGTGTGTGTGTGTGTGTGTGTGTGTGTGTGTGTGTGTGTGTGTGTGTGTGTGTGTGTGTATGTGTGTGTGTGTGTGTGTGTGTGTGTGTGTGTGTGTTTTATTTATCCTCAATTTTTTATTTAACTTTGAGTTTAATTTTTTGTGCACAAAGGGAGCAATAAGCAGCTGGAAGGCTGTTTGTCAGCTTGCAACTTTCCACTGCTGAGAAGCAATTTACTGCCTCACGGACCTGAGCCGAAACAATAATTCAGTAGATCAGTTCTGTGCTTGATAGAACATTAAATTCAAACAATTCAAATAAATTCATAGTACAATTATGTATCAAGCTAACATTATAGGGAATGGATAATTCGGTTTCTCATAATCTGAGTACATGAAAGTAATCTTGCGAGCCCACGGATATAATGCCATGATTCTGATCTTCACATATGCTACTGATCATTTCCAATACATCTGCAGTCGGATGAGAGCGTTTCTGAGAGGACACTTTGTCCAGTGAGTGAGACATACATTATCGCTGTCGCCCCTGGGTGTGTTCGCTGCTGCCGTGCTTCATTGCCTCCTCTGAAAGGTAATGATGACCAAGGGGACTGGGACTTTGCCCTGCCCTGCTGTGCATATCAGACGCGCTGGTCTTAGGTGAGACACATTGCACATTGTATTACTTCGCACTCATGAGCTGCTGTCGGATTAAGTCAGTGAATGATTTATCAACGAGGAACAAGGAAGAGAAACTGAAACCATCCCTCCACTAGGTGGCGATCTTAACTTGTTTCCTCCTCTGGTTTTAGCCTGACCGTGGTACTCTGAGTCACGCCATGAGCTGACACTCATATAGTCTTGTTTTTTTTTACTTCAGATATTTCCCGAGCTGTATCTTTAACATGTCTCTAAGCTCGAGGAAAAAAGTGAATCGCTTTAGGAATTCTGTGTCTTCTAAATGTCAACCTAGAGTTTGTCAGTTTGACTGTCAGTCAGTGACAGACACGCGACAGCGCCGTCAGCAGGAGCATCAGTTGCAGTATTAATATCGTCTCTCTTCAGTTTGTTCTCCGTAACTTGACGCCCATCCATTAATGCAGCACTTTTCACCTAATGACCCTAAGTCAGTCAGTCAATAGTCCATTGACTTATTATGGTTTTAATGTCAGTGCAAACCTGGAGGAAGCCTCTGGAGCGGAGAACTTCCTTCAGATGACTCCAAGACACACAGACCAACCTACTGTATGTTTGCTTAACACGCAGCTTTATTGACCAACGTCAACTCACGTTAGTGTTGCCGTGTTTGAATTCATGAGGTTGGCAGGCTCCTCCGTTTGCAGAATAAATCATTTTTTTCCTCTAAATGTCAGATACTTTTTTGAAAACTGACTTCATATTCCTGTGGCCACATTCTTTTTAAATGTATGACTATCTGAGTCAGTGAGAGCTGGGATGATGGCAGGCTTTGTAAAGCCAGTGTCTGAACAACCACCTGCCAGGCACTTTGAAAAGACTGAGAGGAAAAAAAACTGTTTTCCTTTCTGCTCGAGTATTACGTGTGCATGAAGCAGAGGCCTGACCTTGATGGCTCGAATCTGTGGCTGCTTTTTGAACTTCATGTTTACCGATTACACTGCCACGCCCGGGGGCATTGCAGCCACAGTGGCTTCACTGTATGGTGAGCATTCACATGTATTTGCTCGGTGTTAGGTTGATACCTCCGTATTGCCATGACTGCAAATTCCTGTGTAATTAAAATACTCCCAGAAGGTGAGAGGGAGTACTTGACGCGACCTGTAGCTCAACCTCCTCAGTTTCCATCTCTTTCTGTGTGCAGGAATTTGCATCAGTGGCCAAAACCCTGTGCCACATTCCTCCTGACACTCATCACCACTCTGGTTTAATCTCAATCTTAATGTTAGGGAGGCTCTCGACCGACTGGTCTGCTCGCATGCCCCGGGAAATCTTTCCAAAGAGATTGTCCTGTTGTTTGTCAAGATAATTACCTGTTCTCTCCCCAGAGCTGCTATAAAAAAAAAATCCAATTATGACTTTTTAAAATACTTAAGTTGTAAAATGTAAAATTGCTCCTCACACAACATTGTAAGTGCACTTTTCCAGACATTTAAATTGGTGGTTATTTATTTTCAGAGTTCCCATTTCAGACAAAAGTGGCAATTTCCCCCATTTTTGAATAATGGATATCTTTGACTGCCGTGCCCTTCACAGTATGTCTATTTTTTCCATTTGTTAGAGATGCTGTTAGGGCTGATTGTTTGGGATGTGGATAGTTGTATCCTGCTGTCTTACTGTGTCAGTGCCCACTGTGCTGTTTTCCCATGATTCCCAGTACTCGCTCACAACAGCGTCCACTCAGCTGTGCTCCCACAAAGCCTTGGGGGGAATAAAAGAGTCAAAGCCACTGAAAAGAAAGCAGAGCTTGTTGTGTGACCACCTTTTGTGTCCTTTCTCCCCTGCTCTTCTTTAAGAGACAAGAAGCCATCTGCCTGCAGACAAAGCCTGTCACCCTCGTCTCCCTCCCTCCCTCCCTCCCTCGCTAGTCTAAGTCTAAAATATCTCGGAGTGGAGCCTATTCCTCATCTGTCCCCTCAGACTTCGCTGTAGAGACGAATTGCATGGTATGGTATGTGTAGGTCTTTTCAAAGAATGTCCACCACAATGACAAATATCTTCACCTGTCCTGTCACTCTCAGCTATCAGACGGTTTATTGCTGCCCTCAGAACACCAGAATCAAAAAGAAATGGCTGGTACACAAAAGGCCCATGGCAATATTTTACTGTGTCAATAAGCTGCCAATGCTTTTATTTTATCCTAGCGTAGTAGCTGCCCTCGGGGCCTTTTGCTCTGCGCCCCACCACCACTCTGCTTCTGCTCCAGCTCTTTATCATAGCACAAATCCAATGCTTACTGGCTCTCTGACCTTTCCTGCCTGTTAAAAAAATCAGTTCAACTTTATATTTTTGAGATATTTCCCAGGTTCAAGCTAAACTCCTCTATACAATTTTTTTTAAAATTTTCTACATAAAATCTAATTATTTGGTACTTGACATGTAGTATGATGTGTAGTTTGGGTTTCTGTCAGTGTTATGTGGCTTGTTTCAGAGCTTTGTGGTCAATTAGAAGAGCAGCCGTTAACTGGTTGTTTACTGGCAGAGCTAATAGGGACATATTCAGCATGCTCATAGCAACAGCCCCCCACTGGCTCACGAAATACAAAAAATACTACATGCCTGCAGACCCACAAATGAGCTTCCATGAGTTTTTACTTGGATTTGGGCACTCTGGGATTACTCCCTGTGTAGGGATTATGGCAGTAATCCCTCCCAATCCCAGTTGATGGTCTGGGTCTGCTGGTCCTCTGAGATGAATGATTGTGATTGGCGCGAGTGGGCTGCAGTCAGAGTGTCTGGAAGATCCCGTCTGGATGGCAGTGTGGGGAATTCCGCCAGACGACTGGCATAGCTGGAGGTCAAGCTCTGTTTGAATTACCAAGACACAGCCAGACAGTTATTGCATCTGTCTATGAGCAGGCGAGTAAAACCAGCGAGGAGGAGACCCAGCGCTGACTGCTGGCAGTGGAGTATTATCTCCAGTTAAGAGAGGAGTTTATCCGGAAGGCAGCGTGCTAATGGGAGTGTGCTCTCTGCCACAAAGAGGACGTCTACACTATTGATCCTGCTTTACAGAGCCGTTGAGCTGTGTGAAGTGGTCCTGACAGCACCCGACCGCCCTCACTCTCAACCTCCCGGCCCCACCTCATCAGCGACCCTGTTCTCTCTCTCTTTCCTTTCTGGGCGTGTGAAAGAGGGCCATTGTGTGAGGCACACTCCTGCCCTCTGGCCGCCCACTACCGGTCCTGTTCCCCCTACTCGTCTTGCTCTCTGCTGCCGCTCGATTCACACCAGATGCACAGTCAACCCCGTGCTGGCTGTCATCAGTCGCCCTCCTGGGTCAGGGGGGAGTGGAGTGTAGCTGCAGCCTCGGCGCTGAGCTGTTGCCGGCAGCGTCTGCCGCACAGCGCCCACGTCTCCCCTCCGCATCTTCCCCCAGAGGAGCTTGAGAGTGTGTGGGACCCCGATCAGTCGAGCATGGAGGCTGAAGAAAACAGAGGAGGTTTAGGAGGGGATCTGATTACCCACAAGGCTAAAAGACACGAGCGGAAGCATCAGGAGCTGCTGGCTTTGGCTCTCGGAGTCAAACTGGGAACCAAGGGAACTTTTCTATGGAAGCCTATTAAACTATTGGCCTCCTGTCCACAGATCTCCTCACCTCTGGTGCGGCGGAGTGCCTTGAAAGACACACCGGAGAAGCAGTGCTCCTATGACAAGATCCACAACTTCAAGGTGAGCAGCTTTTTATTAATAAACTTTAATTGCTGCTGACAACTTCACATAAATACATTTTCAGCAGGTCTCTATTATCTCTCACAGTTTCCTTGCGTTGGTTAAGGAATCCATCAGAGAGATGTATTAGATATTTATTTTCGCCTGCCTCAGATGTTTGCCTGTCCATAAACCACAGTATATATGCTGTTATATTGATGAGAACACATGCAGCTGACGCCCATATGCACTGAGGGGAATAACCCATTAACAACTGAGCACATTGATTAGCATCGATTTTAAAAGGTTTTAGATCTCTTTTTGTTTTAGGCTGCAGATTTTTTTTTTTTAATTAGTTTAGTGCAAAGTACATTGTGGGACATACAATATAGCTGCTGTTCTTTAAATATACACAAGAGAATTTAGGGATTCTTTGCCTCTGGGTGCCTCGACATTCTTGCAATTGTATCTTGGGTCTCAGTTAACAGGCAGGCTATAATGACCCCCCCAGCTTTTTTCATGCTTCCTCTTTGAAAAAGAACAAAAACCTTCCACTCACCACCTACCATATGCCTTCTTCACTCATCGGTCAACTACTACCTATTCAAAGTACCACTGACTGTATGTGTGTGTGTGTGTGTGTGTGTGTGTGTGTGTGTGTGTGTGTGTGTGTCATCTTATCTGTGTTTTTAGGGAGCACAGTGGGTCTACAGTACATCTGTTATTTTGACTCACAGGCTTGCCTCTGTGCTCGCCTGTATGTATTCGATTGCCCAGGAGCAGATGCCAGACACATTATAGCAAATCCTTTAATCTGCCTTGTATATACAAATGCTCTCATTTGGCCTGGGGTCCCATCCACTGCAGCATTGGATCACAACGCAGTCTCTCTCCAGTACATCAAAAAGAGAGGTTCTTCAGTTTTGACTGGACATAGTAATGACTTGCAATACCTGGACATGTGTTAGTTAGTGTTTGTGTGTGTGTATAAATATATAAGTATAACCATGTTATATCTAACTCCAGGTACATACCTTTCGAGGGCCGCACTGGTGCGAGTACTGTGCCAACTTCATGTGGGGCCTCATCGCCCAGGGTGTCCGCTGCTCAGGTAACTGTACACTCCACCATCACCATCGACTCCATGTCATGACTTACACAAAGAAAGTCAATGAGTTATCCATGGATAAAACTGTCATTTCAAACGTGTTGGAATTTTGGTTTGGTTGTTATTTTCCTTTTCACTGTTTGGGACAACCGAGTTGAGATCGTCCTGTCAGTGACCTATCAATGGCTGTTCAAAAACAAAACCCACTACGCCTACACTCTTGTATGTAATCTCTAAACATAACTAGTATCACTCTTTTTCAAACCCTGTTTACCCTCAAGCGTATTTAGTATCAGTCATACTGTAATGAAAAGAAAAAAGATGTTAAAACTGATGTATTTTGTGCAAAGAAATGACATGGGAAGCAGGATGCTGACAGCATCACATCAAAGTGGATGTTTTGTAATAAGATAAGACAAGATAAAATAAGATAATCCTTTATGAGTCCTACAAATGGGGAAATTTGCCATGTTACAACAGCAGAGGCAGATCATCACAATGAAAACATTGTTAAAAAAAGGAATAAATGAGTAAACATATGCAATATGCAAAAAAATACAATGCGTAAATGTGAAAAATATATAAATGTCTAACGAACGCAGGTAAAATGTAGCAGTATAGAAGCAGAACTACTGCAATTGAGTGATTTCATGTTAGAGCTCAGTGTAGTTTTCAAGGCTTCAGTGGTCACAAGATTCGTTCACCGCACAGACACAGTCCTGAAACGGACGTGCACATCGCTGGACTCGGCTGCTGTCTCCCTAACAGAGTGTTTGTTGTTGAGACATTTGCCACGCTGGTAAGCCGGAGGCAAACTCTGGAATCATCAGACACCTCATGTGCTATGGGAAACAGGGAAGACTTCTTTGTCCTCTCTCACTCACTAACTCCTGCTACACTCAGAGCGAGGACAGAAATCAGCAGACCAGCAGTAAAAAAAAAATACTGTTATTGAACAATTTAAGTCTCACCGGTGTACTAGTGTCGATCATTCACTGCTGACACACACACACACACACACTCTCTGTGTTTTCCAGCTGTTCGGCACACTACAACGAGAAGCCCCCGCACATGCTGCCATGCTTGCTGTAATCTACCTTTGGTGCAGTGGGTGTACCGTGACAGCTTTAGCTGCGGCTGTGGCAGTTGGACTGTGCAGTCGATCACTGACTCTAGGCAATCTTTTCAAGCTGCTGTCTCTAGCCTGTTGTGATGGCCGTGTTAGCGTCAGTCCGAGGCTGATCACTCTCTGTTTCTCCGCTCTGCTAGACTGCGGGCTGAATGTGCACAAACAGTGCTCCAAACTGGTTCCCAGCGACTGCCAGCCGGACCTGCGCAGGATAAAGAAGGTGTTTAGCTGTGACCTGACCACGCTTGTCAAAGCTCACAACACGACGCGACCCATGGTGGTGGACATGTGCATTCAAGAGATAGAGCTGAGAGGTACAGTGCAATGAATCTGTCATCACATGAAACTCCATTAATCGCTTCCCGGACATGAGAGACTGAATTTTGAAGAATGGGAGGAAGGGAGGGTGGTAAGAGGAGAAGAAAATGTCTGCCTCAAAAAAAACTGAGACAAGCTTCCCCGATTTTCTTTTCGCAGGTATGAAATCTGAAGGTCTCTACAGAGTGTCTGGCTTCTCGGAGCACATAGAGGACGTGAGGCTTGCCTTTGACCGAGGTTTGTAGACGTCACATTTATTTGCCCTGGGATCTAGGTCTCTGAGGTTTTCATTCACGGGTTCATACTTTTAAATAAGCTTGTTTCAGCTGCAGCACACTTTGTTATTGTGTGACACATAGACAATACACACACACACACACATCCAGCTTTTACTTCGAATTGTGTCCAATTGTCAGTGATAAATTATTCATTTCTCATCAACAGATGGGGAGAAGGCGGACATTAGTGCCGATGCCTATGCAGACATCAACATCATCGCTGGGGCTTTGAAGCTCTACCTAAGAGACCTCCCCATTCCAGTCATTACATTTGACTTGTACTCCAAATTTATTCAAGCTGCAAGTAAGAGCTCCTCTCTGCAATTCCATGGCGTCACTGTGTTGGTGCTGCTCGTCTGTGCTCTGATACTAATCTTAAGAAATGTGATGTAGAAATTCCGAATGCAGAATCCAGACTGGAGGCCATCCACGAGGGTTTGCTGCAGCTCCCTCCAGCCCACTATGAGACCCTACGATACCTGATGGCTCACCTCAAGAGGTTAGTTCAAACACAAATTACTTCATTTTTGTCATTCTGTCTATAAAATCCCATGGAAATGAATTGATTGATCCATATCCACTGTGCCATATATGTACATAGTTGTCCAACAGCTATTAAAGTCACACATTGAACTGGGTGACGTGTTCTATTATTACTGAACATGGGCGCCGTAGTTTATTTTGAGTCAATCCCACATACACCCTCCTGGTTTCCCTTGATTACCAACTGTGTAATAATCTGTGGCAGAACGTGCTAAATTTACTCCTATTTAAGGAAATGATTATTGTTTTGATTATGTTTTGCCTATTTAAAAAAAATGAATGTATGTTTGAAACCCGATTGTAACAATTTGTGTCATGTGGGATAAATGCCACAAATTAATATTCAGGAGGTGAATCTCCACAACACCTGAACAAGTTCTTGTATTTTCTTCTGTTTTGCATTTTTCCTGAATAAACTCTCCTCACAAACTATAAATCTTTTTTAATTTTTTAATTTTATTTAACAGGGTGGCAATGTTCGAAAAGGACAATTTAATGACTGCTGAGAACCTGGGGATTGTCTTCGGTCCAACGCTCATGCAGCCACCGGAGCAGAATGCCTTGACAACCCTCAATGACATGAGGCAGCAGAAACTAGTGGTGCACCTTATGATAGAACATGAAGATGTCTTATTCTGAGGACGGGGGGCATGCGGCGCTTGCAACAGAAACGAAGGACAATAATTTATTCTGTCAAAGAGGAAATTCAAGCCTTGATTCTAATGATGTTTCAGAATAGTTTGTAAGCAAATTGATCCTGAGATGCTTCTTTTTCGCATGACCGTTTTAGTTGAAGTCGGTTTGGTGTTGACATTGTCTTGTTACTGTAGGTTTTTTGGGTTTCCATACTAAGCCAAGACCATCATTTTTATACTCGGGAATGATCCAGTGTTTTTAACTATCTACAGTGCTGTTCCGCGTCACTACCTGGAGTAGACATAGTCATGAGGCCCAGCACTGTGTGAACCAAGCATCACAGAAGCAGCGGCCGCTCACGTTCCCACATGACGTGTGCATATTTTGATTTTCGTGGGAATGTTGGTTCAAAGTTCAATCAAACCGTGCGGATCCTTTTCGTTGTACATAAAATCAGATCATGTAATGATCAATATTTTAAATGCGTTCTAAAAAAAAAAGAAAGGCCGATGAGACAATTGGGCGATCATGAAGCTTTTTTGCAAAAAGTGTAAAGATTTATTTTGTAAAGATGTTTATTTTTGTCTTATACTCTGCATCATGTTCTGTCACAGTAATATATTCTGTTGAGAATGATGTTAGTTGAAGTGTTGTCAAATACAAAACTGTTTCTCAAGAGAAATGAGGAGTCTGAAGAATGTCAGTCTGTGGATCGACCATTTTCATTTTCAGTGTCTTCGGAGTAATGAGAGGAAAAAAACACATCTGCACCACATGAGCACTTCTTCACAAATTATTAGTTGCCAGTTTTGTATTTCTGTTTACATGCTGTTATTTGAGCTATTTTAAATCAAAAACAAGATTGAGGCCCATTTTTTAATGCCGGTAACATTGCGCGGTGCTGCAATAGTTTCCATTTACTTCACAGTGCCATAGAATTATAGTCTGAACTAAAGCTGCACCGAGGACGTTTCTCTATCAGTTTGTTTGATGTGATTAATTTAATCTTTTCTATAAATCCATTTTATCAAAATGTATTTTTGGAGTCAAATATGTTATTTATCAGATGATGATTTATTAAATCACGTAAAGAGTTTTAAAGTTTTTAAATAATGTGATCTATGGCATTTTCTCCGAAATTTTACATGAACTCACATCACTGTGATACTGAAGCTGTAAAAGTGGTTCAGTCAGAAGACCGGCCCAGCCCTTGGCTAGTTATGACTGCAACCACCTGTGAATCACAGGTTTGTGGTCTGGAATTTATTTATTTTTCTTGTGAAAGCTATTGTCTTTATCTTGTATGGATGTTTTACCAAGGATACCTTATCACTCTAACTTCATAACCTGCCCACTCATCCAGTATTACCTGTAGGTGGAATTTTGCCAGATACCATATACACTGTGGTGTGTCTGGGATCTGTTCCTTGTTCCTGAGAACGTCACTGGTGTGAATCAGCTTAGATCGAAGCAGTTTTAGCAGGAACGGACTGCAAAACAACGATAGAAATATTTCTCACACCTCTTTCATCATTATTGATTCAAAGAATGGTAATACAGTTTGTTATAGTTTAAGTTAGTAAAATAAGAAATGGCCTACAATTTGATTAAACCATCAAGTATCCCACCTGCTGATAGACCACTGAGCAACAGGTTACTAATGCTCTGCCTTATTTACAACTTGGAGGGGATGTGGCATACGTGATTACTTCTAGTTTAGTTGTTTTATGTCTATTTCTGTGATCCTGGCACTTCTTTTGACAAAACTGGAGGTTGGCTATGTGGACTCACAAAGTTGTTCATACAATGCAGTTAATTGACAGAAGAGTATGACAGAGTCATTTGTTATATTTCAACTTTGTTTCCTTCTCTGGCATCACTTCTAACACTGTTTTATGTGGGATTGATCTGGGCAAATAGTACATTATGAACAACACTGTAGCAATATGATCGTTGCTGAAGGCTCACAACATTTCCAAATGAACCATCTACGCCTATTTGGAGAAAGAAATTACAGATGATTGATGATAAAATGAATTTTTTATATTTTAGTATGTCAAACAGAGTGTAGAGCATACTTTTTTATACAAGCAGACTGTCAAACGTAAAACGTAGAATCCACAGTCAATTTGGCTGTACTCTCATTTTGATAATTTGGTCTAGCAATATGGCACTTAGATGCTTAAAGAGGACGGCAACTGACAGAAGCAGTTTTCAAACACTGGAAGGTTTCCAAGTATGAAACAAAAGTGAAGAACAACAGTGTCCCCTAGTGACCAATAGTGATATGCACAGACAAAAAAAACTTGCATCACATTACCCCAGCACAATTAATTGTTCTACTAACAAGTTATTCATTTCATTCATTCATCGTCTACCGCTTTATCCATTTGAGGGTCGCGGGGGGTCGCTGGAGCCAATCCCAGCTAACATTGAGCGAGAGGCGGGGTACACCCTGTACAGGTCGCCAGCCTATCGCAGGGCCACATACAGACACGGACAATCATTCACTCTCACATTCACACCTACGGTCAATTTAGAGTCTCCAATGAACCTAACCCCATTCTGCATGTCTTTGGTGTGTGGGAAGAAGCCGGAGAACCCGGAGAGAACCCACGCATACACGGGGAGAACATGCAAACTCCACACAGAAAGGCCCTGGTTGAACCGGGATTCGAACCCAGAACCTTCTTGCTGTGAGGCGAAGGTGCTAACCACTACACCACCGTGCAGCCACTAACAAGTTATGTTTATTTTAAAAACAGAACAATTAATTTCATGAAAAAATCTAACACTGTCCTAAATACATTTATGCATACATATGTGTGTGCACATTGTAAATAAATACATATGAATGTAATTTTACATAAATGATTTAAAAAAATTGAGCTGATGCATTCAAGCTGAAACAAAAATAAGACAACACTGTTCCAAAGTGTAACAATTCATAAACAAGCACTCTTTTTAGTTAAAAAAAAAAGGTGGTGGAAATCAATCTCTCAGAGCTCATCGTGTTGGTAGGTGAATTCCCTCGCAGATATAAAACCATCTTTATCCTCATCCTCATTTTTGAAGATGTCATCTACCATCACTTCATGATGTGTGTCATTAGGCGAGTAGCCATGTTTCTCAAATTCCTTCTTCAGGTACTCCTTCACCTGAAGTGCAGAGACAGAATAACAATTTTTCTGTTAGCTATGACTAAAAACACATCTGCAATTTTAATAAAGAAAGAAAAGGGAAGGAATTCCACACCTCCTTTCGAGAGAGCTTCCAGTCATCATCGAGATCCATCTCCCGAAAAGAGTCATGGGACCTCGGACCGTTTCGAATCTCCATGAGCTCAATGTCAAAAATTAGAGTGCTGCCTGAAGGGATCTTGCCTGTAAACAAACAAAAACATTCATGTAAGAAAAAAGAAAGAAAGAAAGTCCCATATGTTGGACTTGCCACAGCTTTTAGAATAAAACTTAATAAATGGACCTTTTCCCTCCTTGCCATATGCCAGGGATGGAGGGACGGTCAGCTTCCTGCGCTCCCCTGTGCACATGCTCTGCAGACCCTTGTCCCAGCCCTTTATCACCTCTCGGATCCCGAGAGTGAACCACACTGGATTTCTATCTCCTTCTTCTCGGCTGCAAAGAGTCAAAAACATGCTCACGGTTCTGCTTTGAAAAGGATAACTCCAGTACACGCAGATGTGATATCACAAAGATGCATTACAGCAGGGGTCACTGGTTTATACTGAGGTCAGCACATATACTGACAAATGGTGGGCTGCTGTGGTCTATTAAATATCTATTATATTGGAACAGCAATAACAACCAGTTGCCCCAGTGTGACACATGAATAAGAGTTTGAGTGTGGAAAAAAATTGCACAGCAACGCATGCAGCATTATAACCGTGATTAGATGGAGGTTACCTGGAATGAAACATGGTGCCATTGCTCTCCAAGAATCCCTTGTAATGCACGAGTAGCATGTCTCCATATTTCGTCTTGCGGTAACACATTAAGGGTTTGTGAATAACTTCGATGTTCACTTCTGGCTCGGGCAGTTTCCCCCCGGTGACCATCACAAGCAACGTGGGCAATATCGAGAAGATAGAAAAAATGATCATTTTCATGACGAAAAGCTAAGGTACTCACTTTACCCTTAAATCGAACGAAAAGCTAATTCTACAAAAAAAAAATACGGTTCCTAAAATAACTACATGGCAGGAATGCCAAATACGTGGCAGACAACTTAAGCTACGAACAGTGCCACTATTCAGCTTTTGTCCCTCCTCCCTCTGCAATTGGCTACATTTAGTCCAGACCCTCGCGCTGTATCTGATTTCTCTCATTTCATTGGTTCTTTGCATGCGTCAATCAACTCAACTCCACCCCCACGGCGCCCTGAGCCCCTCTGACGTAGGGCGGAGGAAAAGACGTCGCTCGCGCCCGCCCCAGAGCGGCATTCACGAAAAAGTTTAGGGCGCTTTCTCGACGTAGTTCACCGGGAACAGCCGAGGACG
Source organism: Scophthalmus maximus (assembly GCF_022379125.1). NCBI lineage: Eukaryota > Metazoa > Chordata > Actinopteri > Pleuronectiformes > Scophthalmidae > Scophthalmus > Scophthalmus maximus. Next base: position 10,547,917 of record NC_061515.1, on the reverse strand, counting down.
CCGCTCCGCCGAATCCACGCGGGGCCCCCCGATGGAAGTCGGTGCGATCAGCTGTGCGTCATTTCTTGTTGTGATAAACAAGTAATGAACGGCGGAAACACATAATTCAAACCATGGAGGGAATGCTGTACAAGTGGACCAATTACATAAGTGGTAAGTTGGCGCCGCCGTCGGTGCGCGCTGGCGGTTGTAAGCGCTGGTCTTTCGAGGCAGCTAGCTAGCATGACTCCGTCGTAGCCGACTGGAGTTGAGTGGAGGCAGGCGGCGTTAGCCTCCGTCAGCGCTCAACTGCCGGGGCGCTCGTGCACCACCGTGATTCAACTGCCCTCGCAGTTCTTTGTCTCTACCGAGCTAGTTGGCCGTTGAATGAATGTCGAGTTAACCTTGTTCTCGAAGCGCCATCCCACGGAGGAGGTTCCACCATCTGTCTTCATAATCTGACTTAACCGCTGATTAGTTGTTGCTAACACACAAGCGAGCGTCGGGGGCGAACTCTGTCCAAGTTCACCAAGCGACACGATTGTGCTTGTGGCGACGGGGGGTTTTTTTGTTTTCAGTGGTGGAAACTTAAATGACACATTGATCTGAAAATTTGAAATGATTTTTCTTCAGGTTGGCAGCCTCGCTGGTTTGTGCTCGATGGAGGAACTTTGTCTTACTATGACTCACAAGAGGATGCCTGGAAGGGCTGCAAGGGCAGCATTAAAATTTCAGTTTGTGAAATCCAAGGTCAGTATGGGTGGATCATACACATCATCACGTGTGTGTGTGTGTGTGTTATAACTCCTACACGTTTGGATGAATAATGTTTGTTGCTGGGTTGCAGTCCATTCCTCTGACTCGACACGTGTGGACCTGACCATACCAGGAGAACAGTACTTTTACCTCAGAGCCATCAATGCAGCAGAGAGGCAGAAATGGCTGGTGGCGTTGGGAACGGCCAAAGCTTGCCTTACAGACAACCGAACAAAGAGAGAAAAGGGTATTTTAAATGCCGCAATGTTCCAAACGTGACGTGGTGCAGTGCAGGTGTATAACTAGAAGCTGCCGTGACGTGATTTCATTGTAAATGTGTCGTGTTGCTATTGCAGAGCTCCAGGAGAACACGGAGGCACTGAAAACTAAGATGTCAGAACTCCGACTGTACTGTGACCTTCTTCTCCAACAAGTGAACAAGATCAAGGACAACGACGAGCAGGGAGACTCGGAGGAGGTAAGGCTAGAGGTCTGGGTGAGCCGATGAAATGAGAGAAGCTGTTGTTTGTGTGAACTTGCAGGACTGACATCAAATTACCATGTGCTTGTGAAACACCAACCCTAACAGACAGGCAACAGCAAATGTTACCACAGATATGTATATTTCTAAATATATATATTTATTCATAGATTAGACTGTACAATACTTTACCTTTGTCTGTCTGGACTCGGAATCCTGACACCTTCCTGTTGCCATGTTCTTACTCAGTTTATTGCTAATTGATTTAACACTTGCACTAATACTATGTACATTCTTTATAATCATTGTCCTGATACGCATATAATTTTTACGTTTTTTTACATTTGTATTACTTATATTTTGTATTTCTCATATTAGTATAGTGTACATCTATCTATCTATCAAAATCTTGACTTAATAGATTTGATCATATTTTATGAGCATATTATTATAAGTAAAGAGCATACTTACCTGTAAGGACATTTATGAAAGTGTTGGGATGTGGACTACTGCGTAAGTTGATGTGTTTTTTTTCTTCTTTCAGACGGGCATTGACACTGGAAACATGGTGAAGTCTACATGCACCACTTTCCTCAAGACTCTGGAGGAATGCATGCAGATAGCAAATCATACTTTTAGTTCCAATATGGCAACACAGAGTCCACCGGGATCTCCTCCGGTAGCAGCCATCAAACCCCAGAAGGTACATTTTCCCACCAACCCTGTGACCAGGCAATGTAATAACAATCTAGTCATGATGCTTTGTTCTCAAAATAATATACATCTCGTTTTTTTTGGTCCAACAGATTAAACCTGTCAACCATTTAAATCAGAACCTCGGAGAAAAGTAGGTTGTTTTACTGTTTTTGCTTCTAGAAAAGTTAGGTTAAAGTTAAATACACTTTAAAATGGATTTTGTGATATTAATGTGCTGTCAATTTGTGTTACATTTCTTTGGCACAAGGCACAATTGCTAAATTAGTTATTATACAAAAAGGCAAAAATAAAAATTGTGCGCTCACATTCATTCCAGATTGAGAGATTTGGCTGAAACCTCAGGAGAAGCAATTGCACACGACAACCTGAGCCTCGACTCCGGAGCAGAGGGACCAGACGAACCAGGTCGACCTGAACATCATCCTTCCCCATCAGGTAAGTGAGGTGTCGCAGGCACATTCACTCTACCTGCTGCAGTGTTCTCAACTGAAAACCCTTTTCTGCATTCCACAAAGGAAATAGAAACCAGCAGCACAAACAAGGCCTGGTTGCTGTGTGTACATTATCTGAGCGGATGTGGATGGATTATTGCCTTTTAGTGAGCAGGCAGTGATAGATGCCCGGTTACGTTATTGCATTTCCCTGCGCAGTAACAACGCCTTTACACATGGGAAGCTTCTGCCGGCGATGGAAAATAAAGACCAGTCTTTTCAAATTAATTATTTCCTGGTCGTCTGTAATACAGTTAGTTAGTTAATTAATTAATTGTCCCAGGAAGGGAAAATTCTGTTTCACAACACTGTGTATTCAATTCATCCTCACAAACCACGTCGCATGAGTTGAACAGAGCAAACTGTAAACATCATTGGACGGCAGCAATAACAAACAAGGACATTTCTTGAACATAAAACATTGACAGACAGTAAAACGGTTTAGCTGGATTAGCGGCAGGGTTTGTAAACATTACAAATACTCACTCTAAATACATTATTTAAAACCCATAATAAAAAAATAATACACACACATTTAAGGGAAATTGTTATTTTAAAATGTGTGGATGAGGGGTCTTGTAATTCTTTATTGTTTTAGTACAGTTCTTTGATATTTTTTATTTTTATTTAATAGATTGTGAGACTTTTAGGAGATGTGACTTTTTTTTTGATAGTAATTCAATTAAGCTTTTGATTTTTTGTGTATCGGGCAAGAGAAGGCAGTGAAATATCTGCACATCTGAACTACACCCCGGCACAAAAATGTGTTGCTGCTACTGCCGGCTTTCAGTTTGTGTGTTCACTCTGTCCTGCTCCTGTGCAGTATTGTATTTGTCATGTAATACCAATCACACCTTGCCACGCCCGACTGTGTTGTTATTGGTGTCAACCTTTCAGCCTATAAAGGTCAGTGCAGCAAAACATGCTGAACACTCAGAAGAATTATGAGTGTGAGGTTTGTGTCGGTGGATGTTCATGGTTGAGTAAGTTGCCTGAGTAAGTGTGGCTTCCACACTTACTGCGATAGAAATCTTGACTGAAACCATGTGATCAACCCTTTTGTCTGGTAGCATACAACTCACGTGTGTTTGTTTTGTCCGCTGTGTCGCACAGACATCGAAGCAAGCAACGACGACAGCTCCGTCCACGAAGAGCCCGTCGATCCCGCTCTGCATACTACCCAGAATACCTCTGAGATCGAACAGTACGACCAACCAGCAGAGGGGGGGGGGGAGGAAAAGGCAGCTGACGATCAAAAGGAGACCAAACCAGAGCAGAATCACAAAGTGGACCAAAGTCAGCAGCACGACAACAACAACAAGAAAGCGAACGCCGTCCAGCCGCAGCACCAGCAGGAGGCCGTCACCGACCGAGACGAGCCTCGGAACCAAGAGGAGATTTCCAGGGATTCAGTGGAGCCTGAAGACACAGAGCAGGTGGAGACTTTCTTCAGCACAATGAGTCACAGGTATGAAAATGCTACTCAGGAAGGTCACATCCTTTAAGGACACGTTAGTTACTGTATGACCGTCTGTGATATTTCAATACTACAGTATTAGGATAAGCCAATTAAGCTACATGTAGTATATTTGTCATTGAGGCACTGCACAGTTTTGTGTAAATATATTGATTGTATTAGTGTTGCACAGAATGAATTGATGATAAAAAAAGGTCTGTACAATTTTAACTAAACCCTTTTCAAGATGTCCTGATAAGTGTTTTATATTAGTGTGTTCTCTCTTGATCACATGGCACAGTGAGGCCCTCATCTGATATTTGGGTTTGTAAATTCTTTTGTTAACATTTCATGCTGTATTTCAAACTACATTTGGCTTTCTTCTTTTTTTTCCAAGACTTGGAAGAGTGTTACTGAACAGCTGCTTAGAGTGAATTATAATTTCTCTCATATTAGGGTTTTTAAAGTCAACATTATACATCATAATGTAGGAAATCATCGTCTCATTCATCCAGTATTTAACTACTAACCGCATTGTGGAGCTGGTATTTTAAGATTAAAGGGACAGTGTTAGACATTAACAAAGAGAACAACTCTGAAGTTGTAGACGAGGCAGTGGAACAGTCTTGTGTGTTGTCAGGCGTAGGACTGCATGACACACTGAACCATTTCTCTGGCTTGGTTTTTGGCGTTTGTACCCTTTTCTTTCTCTGTTTGATTTGATCAAATAAAAAATGAAATTGCTTATTTACCTCTAACATATTCTCCTGTTTTGAATCTGTTCTACTTTTTTTTTTTTTTTTAGATTTAGTGATATAAGACTGGACGACGACAATGGTATCCCAACACACGAGTTTTTGGACTCATGCTATGCAATAGTGCCTGTATTAGGTAGGCCAGTCACTTTCAGTCTCTCCTCATCTCAATCTGCAACACTTCCGCTTTCTCATGACGCACCCTTTTTTACATCTGTGGTCATTTCACCCCTTTATTATCATAATATGGTAAAAACTGAAGTTTCTTCTTTCTCTTGTCATTTGTGCATGTCACTCAAGTTGTCTCTAATTGACAAAGTGGTGGTGGCTTTCTTCTTCCCTTCTCTCTCATGCCCTCGTTTTTTCCATCTGCTCCTGTTTGTCTTTCAGTGGTTCTTATTTCTTCTATGTAGCTAAACAAACTATTGCATGACACGGTTAAAAATGATAATTTGCTAATATTAGCATTCATGATGGCTGTGTGTCTTTGTCTGTTTGTACAACATATCAGTGAACTCGCAGTCACACAAACGATGTAAAGAGGTGCAGGCCTTGAAATACGCGGGCGCTTCACTGTTTGCAAATATTTGGCTTGATTTGATCAAGAGGTTGATTTAAAAAACACAATGGACCTTCACGTGTGTCCATAGTCACCTTTTAGACTCGGCTCAATATTAAGGAGGAGAGGTGGGACCTGGATGGTTGGTCATCAAGAATGATCTGTCGGTACGAGGGATAAACTTGAGCCTGTTTCACATTAAACCACATCATAGTGAGCTGAGGTGTGACGTGTTCTGTCAGTGGGTTCAATTAATCATAACAAGATGTCTTGATAATAGTAAGTCCTCTTTAGATTTAAAAAGTTTGTAAATTTATATTCAAACAAACATGTTTATAAATGCTTAAACCCGTTCATCACCCATCAAATCCTGACACATCTAGATACCAGTGATATCTGTTTGATATTCTTCCGTCTACATGTTGTGTGAGCTTTTCAGTTTCTGCGAGGCAAAACAAATTTTGTGAAATGTTTTATCTTTCATCCTAAAGTTTGCTCAGGTATTTTACTGTGTCACAAACCTTTAATTTCCCACTGTGGTTACTTTAAATCTACAGTGAACTCTTCTCTTTTATTCTAACTTTAGTGCCTGATAAACCTGTGTTGTTCACCTTTGACAGTTTGACAGGCACAAAATCATAACCTCTTTCACAACCGGACACAGAAGTGAGGAGGGTTAGGGTTAACAAAGAAATGATCATAGACTCTCTCTTCTCAGACAAACTGGGCTCCACAGTCTTCGCACCAGTTAAAATGGATTTTGTTGGAAATATCAAGGTGAGTGCACGTTTTTGATAAGATTTTTACTGATTAACTAAATTCATATTTATGTAATTAAGTAACTATTTAAAAGTTGCTCTAATATTGTGCAGCTCTGCAGCAGAACTGCATCAAGCTTTGTAAGTTATTTAATAGGGAGACATTTGTTTTGTTCAATACTGTATGACTCCCTCTGGTTTTTCTTTCAAATCGATTCGTTGCTTATTTATACTATTGCTTGCGCTCTTTCAGTCTGCAGGGCATTAATTATGTATTGTAATGTTTCTTAAATGTATAATTCAGTCATTAGTTGTTGTATTTTTTTTTTCAAATTCAGAATAAGAACCACAACAAGATCTTTTCTCAGATTTGTGTCTGTCTCGTCATCCTGTAGAAAATTCAACAGAAGCTGATGTCAGACCCAGACGGCTTCCCCACACTACAGTCCATCGTGCTGCATGAGGTCCGGACAGACGTCGCCCGCGTGCGCAACTCGGCCACCGAGGCTCTGCTGTGGCTCGGACGAGGCCTGAAGTTCCTCAAAGAGTTCCTGTCAGGGGTCCATGCGGGAGAGCGAGACATCCAGGGAGCGCTGAGTGAGCCCAGTCGGACGTACATGATGAAATTTAGTGCATGCTTCGCCGTCAAGTTTCCTCATCATCTAACTCTTCTTTCACCCAGATAACGCCTACGGAAAGACCCTTCGACAGTATCATGGATGGGTTGTGCGAGGAGTATTTGCTGTAGGTTTTCCTCACTAACATCATTGTTGTAATTTCTCTTCTGATGTGCGTCTTTATCATTTTTAAAACTCTCCGCCCCCCCCCCCCCCCACACACACACAGTTGGCACTGAGAGCTGCTCCGTCTTATCAAAGTTTCACCGCTGCCTTGGTGTCGAGGGAGGGCGACGAGCTGAAGAGCGGCTTCATCAGCGGCATGCACAGGGACCTGGGCGTGTACCTGCCTGCCATGGAGAAGCACCTGGCCCTGCTGGACGCCCTGTATGAAGAATACAACCTGGAGTCTGATGAGGTGGTGTGACACTCGTGGAACAACGACACGATCAGCGCTCAAAGGAAGAAGAGAACCTGAGCGCAGGGGCAGAGTAGTGTCTTCGCTGCCAGAGGAAGGTGCCAGATGCCAAGTGTATCTTGTGTACAAAATAATGTGAGCATGTCCCATGTCCGTGTGAGGTGTTTCCAGTGGTTTTAAAACTCTACTACAGTAGCGGGGCCGGGGTTGATGAAGGTATTAATGTTTGAAGGAGCCCAGGAGGGGGGAAAAAGGCGAGCATTAACAATAAAGACACTACGGTGTGACAAAATATAGTTTTCAGGTCTTGTTTAAAAGACCAATGACAGTATAGGGGGATTAGGCTCCAGCCATAATTATTCATGGCGGCATTTGTTTCTGGTGCACATTTTGTTGCTGTTATGTGGCTTTCTATGTACTGTACATGTTTTAAGGTACATAACCAGCAGGTATTTGGCTCTACTTCCCTGGAAGATCCTTTTGTGATTCCCCCTCAAACCGATGAGAAGGCAAAGAAATCCTTAACCGAGATTTGTCCTGTTTCCCTGGGTTCATGAAGCAAGGTGATACGAACACAAAGCACTATTTTGACAAAAACAATGTAAGATTGTTACAATGCCCGATATATGCCATAATTGTGTGATGGACTCGCATACTGGGCTAACTTTTAGTGTATTTGGTAAATATTTATCCTGCACAGACTGTTGACGTTGAGTGGAAACCATCTTCCCACACTTTTAATGTACATCCTTGAGTCAGACAAAGTATTATTTTTTGTTCTGATGAGCTATTTGCTCATCACAAGACTTTCTGTGGGACCAAAAAGGGAACTGTCATGTGAACTGTTGCGACAAGACAAAAATGAAATAACACACCAGTGTATCTGTTCAAGTATTGATAACTGCTGAATATTTATGTGGACATCCTCTGCACACACCTATGCATTTTCAGTGTCTATTTATTATGTCTTAAGTTATAAAGTTCACACTGAGGTCATCGGGATAGTTTCAGTCTGGCAGCTGTTGTGTGAACGTAGGGACCTTCGTATCCATAGAGCATGTTTATCGACTGCATGGTTTTATTTATTAAGGGACATGGGCGCCAATGGACACTGAATATGGGCCAACGTCTCGGGGTAAACAAGTTAATTAATAATTGTTCAGGGAACTGATGGTGAGCGTTATAATCCATTGCTTCTCCTCACCTTCTGTTCTGACAATGAACAATAAGTCTGTGCTACACATGTTGTCCATGCACCTCAGCGTTTGTCACCAGCTGTAATTAATACTTTATGATGTCAGTTTAACAATTAATAATAAGTGGCCAGGTTTTCAACATAGCTGTAGATTTGCTGAGCTATCCGAACAAAGCTGAAACATCCTTATAGGGCTTCTTTTTTTTTTACCGATACATACCACGTAGTCTTTTTTCTTTATTTTCCTTGTTTGATTTTCTGGAATTGCATACAGAAATACTCTTGTACAACAAAGTTATTTGCAGCAGGTTTACATCGCAGATGTGCAATAGGCCAATTTCCTGTTGCAGAGTTCCAAAGTAAAAAAAAAAAATGTATTGTAATATTATTAACATTGGATTTGTCTCGTTGTCCTATGAATGTATTTAAGATGCAATTCGATTTTTACCTAATAAACAATGAAATTGTAGCGTTTGTCCTGTTGGTGTGTTACACTCTGCAGCATGTACAGAACCTGATCTGCTTTCTTTCACCGGCCTCACGTCGCTTCACTTGTCCACCCGAACAAATCCAGGGCGTAAACAATAGATAGTAAATCTGCTTTTTTGCACTGAGATCACCTTTGCTTGCCTTGTGGTGTGTGTGTGCAACTTGTGTTTTGCATGTGCAGCAGTCGTGTCCTCTGCCAGGACCACAGCACCCTGCGCGCCAGCAATTCCTGCCGATAGGTCGGGGATCGTCACGTGGCTCGGGCCAACAGCTGGGCCCCTGCCTGCTTCCTGTCCCCTGCTAATGCCACACCGGCCAACCTGCACTGAAATAACCCCCTTTGTTGGAAAAAGTGTTTGATTTCACTCGCATCGACCTAATGCCCGCGAGAGCTCAAAATAGAGCCCGCGTCCTACAACTTGAACCGATGTCTTGAGAGAGTGGGAGTGTGTGGCTCATTTGTTCATGAATTGATTTGTCCATTAGAGAAATGTTTGAGCTTCAACTCCACTAATAGAAAAAAAACTCGGGGGGGGGGGGGGGGGGGGGGATTATTCTGTGTGCACAGCAGATCTGCAGCCCACTGCAACATTTGGTGGTGCGCCGAGACATCTGTGGCACAAATCTGATCGGACTGGTTGAGGGAATGCACATGATGGGATAAATACACCGAGGTAAGCTTTTACTCAGACATCTCAGCGGACAAATTGTCCTGATCTGATTTTGAAAAAGAAATAGGGCCTGCTAATGGAGTTAAATGGTCTCATCGAGCCTCCCAACATCCCTGCTGCCGCACTGGCTGGCATCCCGTCCCCAACCCCTGTATCACCGGGGCCCATCTCCAGAACACAGAACACAGAACACAGAACACAGGCCGAGGGGCTTCACACAGAGACACAGGCCGAGGGGCTTCACACAGAGACACAGGCCGAGGGGCTTCACACGAGGGGCTTCACACAGAGACACAGGACGAGGGGCTTCACACAGAGACACAGGCCGAGGGGCTTCACACAGAGACACAGGCACGGAGAGCTGAACAAACATATCGCCACGTCAGAGAGCACTGTGACCTCTCTGGTCACTATTCAGTCTATCACAGCACTTTGCAAGGACCTGCTGACAGCATCCTTTCTTTCTTTTTTTTCTTCTTTTTGTTCACTTGATAGACATCAGTTGTTTTTTGTTTGTTTTGCTTCTTACAGCGAGGGAACAGCAACAGCATCTCTGTTGTGCTGCTTGCACAGCTCACAGACCGGAAGCAGCGGCCCCTGAACAAAAGTGCGTGACGCGAGTAAAGGACTCGAGTTACCCGTTTTATTTTTCCACTTTCTTTTTATACAGCTACTGTAAAAATCATATCAGAGGCAATGAAACGAAAAATGAACTCTTCACTATCCCAGTCACAGTGAATAATATATATGTATTTTTTAAAAAGGCCTCACAGTAACAGTTACGATACAGCACAGCAGCACAACAGTCAACACACGTCTCCTGACAGGGTTTCAGCCCTGTGCATAATTCATCACTATCATAAACGTCGTGTTCTCAAGACACCGGCTGTACATGCGGACGACCACGGGGATTCACAGAAACAGAATGGGGCTGGTTTCACAAATCATTAGCACGGTACCACAAAGCATGCGGACCCAATATAGTAACAGTCTTTATCTTTCGATTGCTTTATTTATTTATCTATTTATCTATTACAGAAGAATCGCTTCATAACACCTGACTACACCTAAGTATGTCTGAGAAGAAAAAACGCTCTCCCTTGGCACTGTGACTGATACAGTAGCTTATGGAAAATGTCAGCTTATATCGGCAAAGTCGTTTTCACTATTGGTGCCCAGCACACAGCAGACTACACCTACACTGTTAAGTTTACTGTTGAGTTTCTCTGTATATACTGTAAGACAGAACGACTGGATAAAGAGGTAATAGAGTAAATACAGTAATGACCAAGGAGGGTGGAATTGAAACCCCCCCCCCCCCCCCAGTAGCAGCTACAGACTATTCCAGCCTCCCCTGTGCAGTCAGAAAAATTAAGAACGTAACAGTTTCAAGCCTTCACATACAGTATATTTCATGTGTCGTCGGAGCACAGGGAAGGAGCTTGATCGGCTCTGGTTTGAGTTGCCTGTGTGGCCCGGTGCACAGTCACTGGAGGACCGCCCGTGCACGGTGCCGTGTGGCGCTACATCACACCTGCTGGTTCCTGAGAAGTACTCTGACGTGTCCCCGTCACCGGGCAATGACGTCCGGTCTTAATATCACCACCCGATCTCCGAAGCACACGCGCTGACCTCGCCTCACAATGAGCCCTGCGCCGATGGGATGATGATGATGATGATGAGAGTGCACAGGCTCACGTGTTCGGAGAGTGACGGTCCCGCGCGCGTCCTGCGCACGGTCCCGCGCGCGTCCGGCTCATCAGCCGTCACGTGCACGTGCCGAGTCCGGTCCGACCGGGCCCGTGGTGACGGGCTGCAGTTGTCCCGTGCAATTGTCTCATGTCGTGGGTTAAAGTCGATCGACTCCATACCTCCGGGGGAGCCACGTGGCATCTCAGCAGCAATACAGTTATTTATTTTTATATATATATATATATATACGAATGTTTGTGTTTTTCTTTTGTCATACATTCAGTTGGCTTCCTCTTCAGAGTCTCTTCGCTTGGAGCGTTATTATTATTTATATTTGTGTGTGTGTGTGTGTGTGTGTGTGTGTGTGTATGGATATATATTCCTGCAGTGTGTCGAGCAAACAGCACACGGAGGATCCCGCTACGCTGTCCAGCTTCCTCCTCAAGTGAAGTACTTGCAGTTCGTGGAGTCAATAACGCAGAATCGTGTGCACTTGAGCTGACCGTATGACCTGCCATGTGACACACACACACACACACACGCGCGCGGGTCAACACAAACAGCTGTCTTCTTAATGTAGATACAAACAAACAAACCCAGTTGCACACTGTGCTCACCCAGGAAGATATGAGTTACACGTCTGGTATCCGAAGTCCTTTCCATCGCACTCCTCGGCCCCGTCATAGCGATAGCCGTCTCCACAGTACGCGTGTCGACACTCTGTGGCGAGGGGAGAGCAGGGGGGGGGGGGGGGGTCATGTTACAACTGACACGTTACCGCCGGGCCGCGCAACATGCACGCGTGACTCACTGACGCAGCCGTCGGTGACGACTCGGTTTCTGTCGTCGCACTCCTCCCCGCTGGAGACCTGCACCATCCCGTCGCCACAGTAACCGTCGTCGTCGGGTGCGTTTTCCATGGACTGGAACGGAGTCAGCTGGAATGGGAAAGTCTGTCACAGAGGTTAAAAGGTTGCAAGGCAGCAAAACAACTGCACACGTGGAGCAGCAGTATTTTTGTATTTTTGTCAACATATGTAATGATAGTAGTTGATGAGGTCCTCATCATTTGTACTTTGGACGATTACCTCAGAGGCCTTTTGATAACCTTTTGACCTTTCCTTTGAAACCCCCTCCAATCTTCCTTTTTACCTTGCATGACCAGATGTTGCATAATACCTTCTGAAGTCCTATATAAGTCTATGTTTTACAAAGTGTCTGCAGAGTTGTCCCTTTGGCTGGATGCTCTCCAAGCTCTGCAGGGCTTGTATTGATGCTGGTCTTTTTGTCATAAACCTTTATATACAATCAAGACGGTGTCGGCGGACTTCTCTTCAATACATCTTCACATCATCGCTACTTAATATACAACAACAACAACAACAACAACAACAACAAGAAGTTAATACCAGATTTTTGCTGCATGTTGGACATGCGTTACCTGGATTGGCAGCCAGCCATCAACGTCTTTGAAATAAAGAGATCTCTGGTCCTTGCGGAATGCGAGAGCGTTATCGGTGTGAAGGCGCTCCAGTTCCTCCTCGTTGCTTACGACGAATATCTGAATGACAGTCAAAGGGAGGGTTTCCTGTCAAGTTTGAAATATTAAGTGCATATTGAATTATGAGCTTCAGTCCCTTTGGAGTCCATTTGGAGATATCAAGCATCACAATTTTATATCCCAGCTGGCAATATCCATCTGCCCACTAGGCATACTTTTTTTTTATCTTTGAATAATGAACTCAAAAGTTATTGAAACCCAATAACCCAAAGATTTATGTGGAAATAACATAGTTTTGAGATACTTCCAATATAGATTTTTGAGACGTAATGAATGTATAGGCCCCATAACTTACACACCACAAAATATTGCACATAATTATAAACGTTTGATTGTAAAAAGACTACTCAGTCTCACCGCTGGTACTCGGAGATAGTTTCCTTTGGGGGAATAATCATCAACTGAAGAGCTGCTGACAGAGCCGCAGCTACACTTCCCAGCAGGCCCCGGTGGACCACGTGCTCCCTTTGTTGCAACCATGTAAACACCTAAACAGAAAAATCATTTATGGTATTCAAAGGCTCAAAAGAAGAGGCAAAAACAGGCTACATGCCTACTGCTTAATGGCTGAATGGGTTCAAGGGGAAAGTGTTGCAGAGAGTACAGGCGTACAGAAGCTGGTGTCAGTACAACAAGTCGTGAAAGCAGCGTGTGATATTATCTTTGATTCGTCAATCAATGGGCAGACACAATCAATTTAATTCGCGCAGAAACCTGATGAAGATAACAAATGTTACTTTAATTACGTGGTGACACAGTATTTGTAAAGCAGGAGGGAGGCTCGCCATCTGTGAATCCGTTTTAGCCACATGATGTCATAGCAAGAGCATCTTGTTTCACCTCAGGAGATCAGATTCCTCTGGTGCTAAATAAGACTCCTGGCGTTGGCCCTCACTCCTTTTGCTGATCGGGAGGGTTTCTTCTCCTATGCACAGTTTGTCGCACAGAGTCTCGGAGAACAGAGAAAGTGCAGAGCCACGCACAAACCAATGCCCTTTAAGGAGACCTCAAGTTTTCTGAAAGGATTTAAACGTTTAAAAAGAGTAAAAAGGTAAAAGATCTCACCTGTGGCAGGTGAACCAGGAGGGCCAGGGTGACCTTGGGGCCCCTGAGGGCCTGCAGGTCCCATAGGACCAACACTGCCCGTGTCCCCTTTGACTCCCTGAAACACAAGTAAAACAATGCACAAGCTGGTCAGCTGGTCAGATTTTTCTGTGCTCAAAATGTCCGATTGTACTCTCAGAATCGAGGCACAAATGTATCATAACTCCATATACTGTATTACTTCTGAAAGTGATGAAACGGTGCGACCAGAATGTTCACATGCCCACAAACACTTCACCTGCTTGCCTCTTTTCCCGGGTCGGCCCGTGGGTCCTCTGTTCCCTGAGATTCCAGGTTCTCCCTTTGGACCCATTTCGCCCTGAACGACAAATCACACCTCAACTTAACATTTCAGTTTGCTCGCATTTTTGAAGTTGCGCTTCTGGGTAACAAAATATAAAATGTCAAAAAGTCGTCCAACTTTCGTGAGTGCGTTTGCTCACTTTCTGTCCAAGCATTCCTGGGAAACCCATTGCGCCCTGTGGATACAGAGCAGTAAATGATAAAAGCATTGGCGATTGTGTACAGTGTATACTGTATATACATAGATATAGATGCCGACTACTTTAACATTTGCAGCAGCTACTACTCATACACTCTGCCCACCTTGTCGCCTTTCACTCCGATCTCGCCACGATCACCTCGGGAGCCCTGATGGAGCAGAACGCAGCCTTAACAAAATGTATACTTTGACTGAAAGCGGCTTCCACAAAAACTCAATGTGAATGATATTTGATAACATTGGTCATGTACCTTTTCCCCTTTAAACCCTTGTAAACCCTGGAGTGAAGATTAAAACACACACAAAATGTCCAAGGTGAAACAAATGAAAGGGAAAGAAGAGATCGTCATCGTCAAATGTCAACATTTGAGACTGAGTGTGGCTCGTACCCTCGGCCCAATTGGTCCTCTGGCTCCAGGCAAACCCATCAGCCCCGGGTCGCCTTTCTCGCCCTGACACAAGAAAAGATAGAATAACACAAATGTGTATTGGCTTTATTTTTTTGTAAATGTGTCTCAAAATATTAGCCCAACACCCTTAGAAGACACATTGAGCGCAGACTAGATTCAATCAGGCGCCTATATGGAAAAGAGTATGAACAATTTGTACCCATTGTACAAGTGGGTAAACTTATCTGCACTCACCTGCACTTACTGCTCTGTCATATGTTATATGGTCTATGTCATGAGGTCTGACTTACTCACTTTGGGCCCGCTTGGTCCCGGCCATCCAGCTGGTCCCTGCTTCCCAGGAAGTCCCTGAGGACCCGTCCGCCCCTGACAGAAGACATCCGTTTGATCCGAGACACAGACAGGGCTAATGCAAGGCTGATAAAACAACTGCTGAAGAATCTCTTGCAAGACGTTAATGAAATCAGAGTCACTTAAAGGTAAAGAAAAAAACTTAAGAGAAACCTAAATGCAAGATTTGCTGTTTAAGCTGACAGTCTGCTTGCTATAGTATTTATCAGACACTGCTGAACATGTGTGTGTGGGCGGGGGTGACTTTAACAAGCCCTGTCACATTGCTCTGTTTAATTAAATGATGGGCCGTATATAGAACAGGAGTCAGGAGAACAGGAGAATAAAATGATTTATGACCTGGCTGAAGCACTAAGCCAAATTGCACCGCAGTGCCGCAAAGCTGCTCTGTCGGACCACCGGCAAGTGAAGCTCTCCCACCAGGCCGCTTTTACCGCCCAACCACAGCGACCGATCATTAAGCAGGTCACTTCTCCCCCGCCTGCCGTGACCAAACCCGTGTTGTCCGGCTTCCAATCGAGCTGTGCCGGGGCTCATCCATCCCTCTCCAACAGAGAAGGAGGGAGGGCCTCGGACGCGGCGCCGCGATGCTGGATGTCTTTGAGGGGGATCGATCAGGCAGCGAGCTCTCCTTCTGAGAGGAGGCCAACAGCGCGTTAACTCCCTCTGCTATCAAAAACAGCCCGTCTCAGCAGCTCTGGGTCCCTCGCGTCCCGACAACCTGTCTGTTCCGTCTCCCGTCAGAGTTGCCCTCGCTCACAATTCCTCGACGCAAACACAACCAGGCACCAGGCGGTGCTCCGAGTTTACAGCTATCTCATTTTTCATCAAATCCACTTAGCGGAAAATATGGAGTGATTAATGGAGACTCTCACCTTTTGCCCAGGTCTTCCAATTTCTCCCTGACAACAGGATGTCGAGGAGAGGGGGACAAGGACAGCGGCCGTTTAATACACTTGCAGCAGGCATCATTCCAGTCACGTGCAGCAGGTCAATTCAATTTGAGCCCACTAAATAATGAGCAGTCTGTAAAATGTATAATGACCAATGTGTAAATGAGATGAGACTGGAACACGGAGAGGTGAACTGCTTACCTTTTCTCCCTTAAATCCTCCTATCCCAGGTAATCCAGGGGGGCCCTGATGAGCACAGAAATAAATTAATACACAGCAGCTGCTCGTAAATCCCAGAGACAGCCATCTAAATTAGTTTATTGTCCACCACAAAGTCACGTCTGCTCATGGAGGCCCAGAGCTGCAGTTTCAATTAGCTAAAGGCTGAGTGGCCACTATTGATTTAAAAAGTGCCTTGTGGGTCTCTTTTCATAAAGTGGAATGCTTCCGCGGTTCAGCTGGTGCCGGAGCAGCCCGGTAGGGGCAAACACAGCAAAGGCTTTGACAATCATTGGGGCGACTCTGCTTTGCACTGATGAAAACGCTGAGCTAACCACTGGAGGAGGTTTGGTGCACGAGAACTTATCGATCCAAAATGTCTGTACCTCCCGTCACTGAAGTACACAAACACATGGACCCACGCTCGCGTTGGTAATCCCCGGAATTTACGCAGCACAGTCCGCCTTTCCAGGCAGACAGCTCTTCGGACCGCTTCTGAGAATGATGTGTGGCGCACTGGCAGCCAGTGGAAAAAGGCTATTTGTGTCTCAGCTAAATGTAGAGCGTTAATGTGCCACTGTGTTTCCTGGGTCAGAGAAATCCCCCGTTCTCTGCTCGGCAGGAACTCTCGAGTTGGAGGGGAGATGAGGTGTAGCACTTCGCCCCGAGTATTGAATCTTGACACCTTAAATCTATGCAGACTCCAAAGCATTTAAGATTTAACAGTATGGGATTTGGCCAAACTAACAGTGAATCATGTCTAAGATCCCCAGTACATTATTAATGCTTGGATGATGATGTTTGGGAAGATGTCTGGGACCTACCTGAGGTCCAGGAGGACCAGCAGGCCCAGGGGGGGCTCGGACGCAGGCAGAACCTTTGTCCACATTGCGCAGCTCAGTCCCAGCACCATTATTTGAAACGCCTTCATTCTGCAAAAGTATAAAATATATGAGTAAGACACTGTATTTCTTTTTGAAAGAACTCTTTGAAGATGGGAGTTATACTGAAATAGTATTCACATTATTCACACAGACATTTATTAAATCATTTCTTCCTACAAACATCTTCCAATCACGTCTTTTGACTCAAAAGATGTATTTTTCGCCCCAAGGACACATTAACAGTCAGATATTCCACAATAGAAAGTCACATGACTTTGACTCACATGAGCGTGGTGGCGCCAAAGTGAAGGGGGTGGAGGAAAGAGTGGGGGCGGAGGTGGGCTCAGTAAACAGCACGGGCTGAATCTCTTCTGCTGCTCCTGGGACCTGAGAGCTGTGCAAGGTGTGCATGCATGTCAGTCGCAACCGGCACCGGCGCCACATGTGAAACTGTACAGCTGAATGTGGATCCCTTGACCTCTTCACCCAAAACGAGGGGAGGGATGCCCTCTGCTCGTGACACACGGACATGCGTGGGCGACTATTGTGTACACGTGATGTGACACGACAAAATGAGGGCAGTAAAACCAGGACGAATGGTGGAGGTTACAACATGCAGGGGCCCCGCGTCGGTGACAGGCAAACAGGTGCAAACTATCCGATCATGACACCCCTTCAGAGTTCCTCAAGCTGGACACAGATATGAGGTGCCACTGTGGCCTCTCGCTGAAGGACTGGAGCTGGTCTTGCTATTTATAGAGGCATTTCCAGTCGACCTCATGCGTGACAAGAAAATGAAAACAAGTGTATTTTTTTTTACTAACATAAAGGACTCAAACTGAATCCCAAAGCACGACATTCAGAATCCATGCTCTTACAGCTCCACTATCAGGATACCTGTGCAGTGCATGCATAATACTGTATGTACAATACAGTGTACACACACACACACACACACACACACACACATACACGCAGTATTACAAATGATCTTACCTGCTGAGAATGAAACAAAGCTGTCCAGAACAGAGGCCTGGGCCAGGCCATAACAGAACCACAGTGGCAGATACAATCCAAGTGTTAGGAGAGTCATGCTGCTCCAGATAGTTGCCAGACTTTTATTTCTGAGCCACAGCAGCCCCTCACACGCTGCCTTGTCTCTCTCCCTCTCTCTTCACTGTCCTCTCCCCTCTGTGCTCCCCTCCCTCTCCGCTCGCTCGGCTCAGTCTCCTCTACGCCCTCAGAAGAGGGGACGCTGACCAATGCCCATTAAATCTTTCCTGTGCATCCTTGTGAGCTAAAATTACAGGAGAGAGCCCGCCAGCTGCTTGGAGTGCCAATATTTGATCTCTACAACTGCAGGGGGGCAGCTTTTGTTTTTTGCACTCCTCTCACAAGGAGACACATCACGGACAGCGGGCTTTTCTGTGAGAGATCTATAATGTGATTCTGCACGAGGGTGTAAGAGCACATTTGTGCACCATGTGTATCTGTCTGTGTTTTTTTTACCTCAGCCACCGTGCAACACAGAATCAATTTAGTGCAGGACAGTTTTATTGCCTAGTCTGTCCCACAACAGTAAGTGACTGCATTTCCAAGTGGGCTCTTTGGAGGATGTGAAAGCTGTTTAAGAAAACAAAACTAAACTGGAAATACAGACAACATTATTTCTAGAACACTTGAATTGAAATTATCTTTTTTATTTTTGCACTGACTATGCAAGCAAAAAAAACATATAATTTAAAATAAATAAATAAAACGTAAAATAATATTTTCACTTTCCCAGCATTTGCATTTGCATTTGCGTTCCAACCTTTTGCATGACAGGTCTAATAAGCCAATAATATGTGGGAGTAGAGCTCAAATGATTAGTTGAATAACTGATAGAAAATGTTTTAACAGTGAACAAGCATTTTGATAGTCTATTAATCGTGTCAGTCATTTTCCAAGCAAAAATACAAAATTGCCTGTTTTTTTAGGATGTTGGATTTAAGGATTTGCTGCAACTTTTCATTTTTACAGCATTGGAAACTGAATGTCTGTGCGTTTAGTACATAACTAGTCATTTTAATTTGTCACATTGGGCTTTAGGCAATTGTGAAATATTCTTTCACATCTTTAAATTTTTTTTATGCAAAACAATTAATGGAGACAATCATTAGAGTAACTAATAGTTGCAGCCCCGCGTAGGAGAAAAAATAAGCTGATTTGAGTAAAACACTTTTATTGTGGCATTATTTAGTTAATTTTAAACAAGTAAGAATCATTAAAAATATTCAATTATTTCATGGAAACAATCAGAAAAAAACCCAAAACAGCCGTATGCTTTCCCAGTTTGAGTTTCCAGAGGAAACACTGCTGTTCTGATAGTGTCCTGGAGGAAGGAGGAGGCGGGCCCCTCTTCACGTCTATAAGTTTGAGCGTGTGAGCCAGGGAAACTCCTGCAAATAGAGACAACACGGCATTAATATTAGACCTCCACAGATGATAGAGACATTTCACATAAAGGGCGTTTTGTGGCCTTGATGGATGCTCGAATCCATTTGACCTTCAAGTTCAGAGATTTAGTTGTGTAGAAACACAGAAAAGTTTGTCTTCACCCGTTACGGAAGACTCAGCTTTCAAACCTGACAGAAATGACTGACGGTCAGGAGACGCACGGTGATGGCAGCTAACCTCAAAGTCTTTCTGACGGACCACGCAGACAAGAGCGCAACCGTGGAGTAGCTCAGCGCCATGGAAACAGTCCTCAATACAACCTTCAAACATTTCTGCAAAGGGGTTGCGTGGATACATTCAACATAAACACAAGAGGGCCATGCTTTCTAATTATGGGGACCCCGAAATAGAAAGGTCATGTCGGCGTGAGGTGGAGGGATTGCGAGCCGAGTGCGACGGTTCTGCGCTGCACCTGGAGGGTCTGGATTATTGCTCTGTAAGACATGTCAGTCACGTCGCCCTATTAGCATGAGACAAGTAAACAACAAGCTGTTTCTGCGGCTCTGCGCCAATCACAAACTGCTTCTTTTTTTTTTGTTTTGTTACACTTTTGGCTGTACAGCTGCGACTGCTGCTGTGAAACAGACCTCGAATCCGAATGTATGAATTGGGCCCGTTATAAAGATTTACAAAAGAAACTATATAATTCAAATATAAAATACAAGCATAAGAGGTTTAAAAGAAAGTTCTTCAATGAATATAAGTAAACACAAGTCAAACATGAATAATTAATGTATAAATAATATGAATATTGTATAGTGTATTTACGTGGGATGATAAATATTATGGCTATTGCACAGAGTTTTAAGGTGACATGACATAAGTATGAGAAATAAATATTGAACATGATACATGTGATAATATCATAGACTATAACAGTCTCGTCGGACTTCTTCCACAGCTCTGGGGCTGTTTTTCAGTCTCTTAATCGACCTCATGAATGAACGATGACGTCTATTTTCACCTCTACCAGGTCGTGCCCCAGCCACCTTGATCAGGGGAACGATCGTGTCAGAGAAAAACCCCAGGAAGGAATATTACAATAGTGCTTAGGAAGTGGCAATGCAGCATCAATTACATCCTCAACCACCAGGGGGCGGAGCATTTCCACAGGACAGACGCTCTAAAGATTTTCCCTCTCATCACTGCATCTGAAGTGGTCAAATTCAGCTTCGCGACAGAACTCCAGGGGTTTCACTCATTTGTGACCCGCGGCACTCAAGAAGACTCGACACTCGTACAGTATACTCCCGAGAGGAGACGATCACCTGCTGCTTCCTGTCAGAGGAAGGGTCGATCAGCACGTTGAGGAGACTCGGCCTCTCCCAGTCACTCAGGCTGAGCTGCAGGGCACCGCGCAGCTCCTCCGCCGTCCTCACCAGGAAGCCTCGACCTCCGAACGCCGTCATGATCTGGTCGTAGCGTGCCTCGGGCAGGAGGGTCACTGGAGGGGCTCTGACAAGCAACACGGTCACTTCAGATACCTTTTCATTAAGTCACAGCTGATCGCATGGAGTAAATAGGGAATGTACTGTATCATGATCGCCTGGCTCACATAGAGGTCAGATCTCCCATTTTTGCCATTTCTTTCCACGTCTCAGGATCCACTCCGCTGTATATACCATTATTATTGACCACGATAATGACCACGGGTAGGTTGTACCTATTTAAAAAAACAAGAATAATGTAATGTGAAGTTGTGAAATTAAGCTGCAATGGGAGGTTGAACCAAATCTAATGCATAGAAAGGGAGAAATCAAAACCTACCTGCACATGGTTTCAACCTCCATGCCAGAAAATCCAAAGGCACTGTCTCCCTCCACGCAGACGACTCTCCTGCCTCTGTTCTCGCTCCTCTCCATGGCAGCGGCAGCTATCGCAAAACCGAGGCCAACTCCCATTGTTCCAAATGTGCCAGCATCCAACCTGCACATTGTCAGCATTAGCCAACCGCAGGCTACAAACATGTGCAGCGACTTAAAGACTTAAAGATGTAAAAATAAACCAATCAATTATTTTAGTATGGAAATCAAAATTAACTCTGGAATAGAAAAATATCTCCCAATAGGCTGGGGTCATTTAAACGGCTGATAATACCATAGAGTACCTGCCCGATAAAGCCAAACCCAGGAAAGGTTTGGAGCAGCTTGAACATATTTACAATAATTCTGGGTCACTCATCATTTGCAGGGTGTTGGAATGACGACCGATTTTTCGGGGCCAATAGCGATATTCATATCCGATACTGATACAATGACTGATATATACATTGGCAATGATTCCTAAGATGTTGTTATCAACCCATTATGACAGAAATTGAATTGAGGTATGTTATATTATAGTTTAACCCTATATTTTGTAATGAACAACTATAAATAAAAAAGGAAACACAAGTACAACCAAAAACATAAACTTGAGTAAAGAAAAAAAAAAAGAACAAAAATTGCTCATACTGTAAATTAAAACGTAAATGAACGCTGATACAGCTTTGCCTATGAAAGACTCCTATCAGACAACTTTCATGTGTGCGGTTATGTTTCCAATTCAAAGCGAAAAGAAAGAGCTGGAGTGAACAAGCAGACAACTGAGAAGAGTGTCTGGCGGCCCTACCTGTGTCGGGGCAGGTAGTTGTTCAACATGGTGCGTCCTATGTCCATGGTGTTTGCCCCCTCGCTGACGATGATGCAGTCGTGCGGCAGCAGCTGAGCGACGTGGTGAAACACTGTGTAGTAGCTCATGGGTAACGTTGACCGCAGAGCGAGGGCCTGTGGGGAGACGAAGGGCAAACAAATCTTGTGAATTTGCATATATAAATAACAACAAAGCAGTATACTACATATTCAATTATTGTCACAAGCTTTTTCATAAGTGAGTCTCCAGTTAACCCACCTTTGATATTTTTGCATTTGCAGCAATTTTGTCCTTCAGTGTGCTCCACCACTCAGCATCAGAGGGATATTTCCACACATCATTATGGACACACTGGAGGAGCTGAAGGAGAAAACAAACAAACAATGAATCAAACAGAGATTTGAGATTTGATTTGTGGGAGTGTACTCCCACAGAGACCACATAGAGACAGATGTGAGTGTTTGTGTGTAAACCTAGTTGCAGTGAAGGTACCTGAGTGACAATAGCATTGATGTCTCCCAGGAGAGCAGCAGCAGGCCTCACATTGTTCCCCATCTCCTCCGCACAAAGGTCAACCTGCAAACAGAGCACGACTGTGAGGCACATTTACTCCAGCGTTGAGTAAAAATTGGTGTTTTTCACCAATCCTGCACAAAAAACAACATTGGCTTTATGGCGGTGAGGCACCCTTACTTTTGACCTGCTCATTTACAAACCTGGATGACTTTGACATCGGGGTCAAATCTTGGCGGAAGACCAAAGTGCAGAATCCAATTGAGCCTGGCTCCAAGCAGAAGGACAGCATCGGCCTGGAGAAGAGCTCTGACAGAAAAAGAGCAGGAAGAGGATATTTTTTAGCAAATGTATTGAGAAAAACAGTATTACATACAACTTTATATCTCGAGAAATAGGAGTCATCAGGGATGGACAGCAAAGCAAAAATATAGTGAATGTAACACTTCACAACTTGATCAATTGCAAATTGTTTCCGAGCTGTGCACCGGACACGAAAAGATAACAGACAGACGGATAGATGGACACACTGATCACTATTCTCCCGTATACAATGCGGGGGGATAAAAAAAACTAAAACATTTATAAGACATTTATATTCATATGAAGTCTTTCTTTTGTGGCCGTCAGCGGACTTTGGTATCTGATTTTTCGGGGGTTGCATCTCTTGTGTCTGAAAACATTCAGCCCGATGCTCCTTTTGACTTTGAATGAGTCACAATAAATAATGTAAATGCAGAATCTTTTTTTTTTAATCAATTTTAACATTGGAGATAAAACTTCATTCAATCATACTTTGAGGCTGAGATACGCATGTCATTTTTTTGATTCCTGCAACATTCTCACCTTGAGCGGGCAGCAGCCACACAGTTGGGGTGATCATCGGGCAGCACTCCTTTCCCCATGGGGGTGGGCAGGAACGGCAAACCGCTCAACTCCACAAACTCCCTCAGAGCAACTTCTGCTCGACCATAAGCTGCTCCTGTTGTGCAAAACCAGTTATTTTCTTAGTATTATCATCGCAACTTATTTGATGATACTCTGTTTCACCAGTAGGAGATACTGACAATGTTTTTGTTTTTTTTATGTTACCTTTGCCGATGATGACTAAGGGTCTTTTAGCTGCTTTCAAGACAGAGATGGCCTCGGCGATCGCACCGTGCTCGGCCAAACTCGCTGGTGGGGCTGGACAACAGGAGACAACTCTGCAGGAGAGAAACAAACTTCTCTCAGTGTCTTTACACTTATGTGATACTATCAAAAAAAAGAGTATTTGAAATCGATCTATAAACATGACAGCAGACCTGACGTTGCTCCTGTCAATTTTAGCGTTGACCATGTCCCCTGCAATGTCAACGTAACAAGCACCCGGACGCCCGTACATGCTGGTTCGAACTGCCTACACATGCAACCAAACATTAAAGTTTGTCATGAGTGAGATGTAATATGAGGGAAAAAAACATGGGACAGCATAACGTGTGTTTGAGCCGTTACCTTCTCTATCACTGAGGGGATGGCTTCCAGGCCGCTGGGTCTGGCAGAGAACTTGCTGTAAAGGCGACATGCCTCCACCTGACGACAAATAGAAACACAGTGTCAACTTAATGAAGCGTCAACGCCCGGGCACACATTCTAACATGAAGGCGTGCTTTACCTGGGGGAACTCCTGGAAGGCCCCCGCTGTTTCCTGGTTGCGATCGGAGGAGCCTCCAATAACGACCACAGGCCTGTGCACAGGATACATTATTATTAACTTTATGGCCACGGACGCAATTTAAATCTATATGCATTGTGAAAAAAATAAAAAAATAAAAATAAACATCAGGTTATTTAGAAGAGCCATACCAGCAGTTCACGTTAGCGTTGGCCATCCCACCCAGCGCATGGATGAGTCCAGGTCCTGACACCACCAGGCAGGCCCCTGGTCTGGACACAGACAACATGTCAGATACACACTCACATCCTCATCACAGTGTGTTCTGCCCTGCAGGTCCTCGTCTTACCTCCCTGTGAGATATCCAATGGCGGAGGCTGCGTAGCAGGCCTGTTGTGTGACAGGCACATTTTATGTTGACGCAGTGTAAACAATGCATTACAGTTGCAGCAGTGTGGCAGAATAATAGGTTGTTTTTTGTTACCGCTTGCTCGTTGCGCATTCCCACATATCTGATCCCTGCAGCCTGAGCGGCCATGGCCACTTCGATGACAGGAACACCGACTATCCCGAACATGTACTCCACTTTCTGCAAGGAGAGAAGTTTCTTCTGAACACACTCAACACTTAAAGTATACAACTTTTATCAATATGGTACAGGTAATCGATTAGTGATTGACTTCTAAATTAATCATCAACTATTTTGATAATCGAATAATCGGTTCAAGTAGTTTTAATGGGGAAAAGTCAAAATTCTCTATCAGCTTCTGAAACGTGAATATTTTCTGGTTTCTTTGCTCCTCTATGACAGTAAACTAAATATCTTTGGTGTGTGGACACAACAAAACAGATTTGGGAAACACAATCGACATTTTTCACCCTTTCTATTACATATTTTGGAGCAAACAACTAATCGATTAATCGAGAAAATAATCGTTAGATGCAGCCCGAGTGATTACAAATAGCAATACACAGCATTTTTTTTACAGTATTAAGTATTTATTCATTCTGACAGTGCGACAGGTGAACTTTGACACAGTTTTAGCAATCGAAGTGCATAGTTCAACACACACACACACACACGTGAGCTCACAGTGATCGTGGATTTTAAATGGTCTCACCTGAGCCTTTAGAGACTCAGCGATCAGCTGAGCTCCCGTCACGTCCTCCATGGCTCCTCAGAGACAACTCTCGTGAACCTGCAGGACAAACTAGTTTGGACAAAACTGTCACAAACTGCTCGTTTGTAAATTCACCCTGAACCCACCCCTGTTTGTATCACTTCCGACTTCCGAGCCAATGACGGGAGCCACTGAGTGTGACGTCAGAACAAGACCCTTTCGCATCATTTTGCAGCCAACAGACAAATTGCATATTAATCAGCCCGATAGATTTTCATGAATTATTCCCTGGGCAATCGGTTCCAGGGAAATAGATCTATCCATCCATCCATCCATCCATCCATCCATCCATCTATCTATCTATCTATCTATCTATCTATCTATCTATCCATCTATCCATCTATCTATCTATCTATCCATCCATCCATCCATCTATCCATCCATCTATCCGACTGACTGATTGGTGAAAACATAACCTACTTGGCGGAGGACATACATATTTGATATTTGATGACAGGTTTAGAAGTTTTAAATAGTCCTAATTCATTATTGTAGTAGTCCAATCGTTTCTGTTTTTGAGGCAGACTGATCAGCGCATAAATAGAACTAAAATGCCCTGAAAAGAACCATAAACATAAACACACGTATAATAAACTATAGGAGGATTATCAGTATATATCTCGAAAAAACCTGACAGATTAACATATAATTGACAAATACCATTAGAAATAGTTTTCAAACCTATACAAACAAATTTAATAACCTATGTTCAAACGTGTTCATGGGCTGTACAACCATATTAACACTGTATTGACCCAGTGTCACTGATCACATTAATCACTGCTCCTTCCATGGTAACAATGTGAAAGTGAGCCAACATGGACGACAGCAGGAGCCTGGAAACTGAAGTGGAATGATAAAATTCAACCCCCCTTGTCAAAGTGTGACAAGCTCTTACCATAACATTAACTCCATAAAGACTCGTGTTCATTATTAAATAACTCATTTCTTTATTACTCATAAAATATACAGCAATCTCAGTAATGAAAGAATTCATTGGAGCTTTGAATTCACAGTCACAATTTATATATACATGCTAGTTTCATCCCTCTTCAAGAAAAAGCAAGGAAAAGAAAACATCTTTTCCGTCCTAATGAAGCTAGCAAATGTATTGTACATATTTCCAGTTAAAATGATTTCTCAACAGACAGAAAGTGAGCTTTGAATCACGGTAGAATCAAGTGGTTTCTTTTTTTTTTTTCGTCTCGAAGTTAAAGCAAGCAAAACCTGTCAACAAACACTAAATATAAGAAAAAATATATCATTCAAACAGAAGAAAATCAAAAGCTGTCCTGTCATTGGTTTACAGTGTTTCTCCTCAGATAACCTCAGTATTGGATCAGTGCTTCTTACAGTTGTTTCATTACTTACCTAGTGTGCATCACTGTACGGTCACAGCTGCCTCTACACACCCACGTGTTCTCAGTAACTAATGAAGGCACAAAATAAACACATAAATAGGAACCAAAAGTACACAAATAATTTATTCTTGAAAGACTAAACCGCAGTGGACAGGTCAATGTACAAAGGTAAGTTTGATCCAACTTAAAAATAACCTGTTGAACATATCAAATGTTTTTTACATCACTTAGGTCTGAAAATCAGATTTATTTCTTCTTCTTTTTCTAGAGGATGAGGAGTTTAAGACATGAACACGGGTATATTAAAATTTTGATCTCAAAAAATAAATGATTTGCCCCCTGTAGGACTTACAGATTTGAAGTACAAGCACTTTCTGACAAACGTAGTGTGCAGTTTTAAACTCCTCCCAAAAATGTCATCAAAGGAAATCTCTCTTCCTCAACCTTCCCCCCCAAACTAACCCCAAAATCCTCAATCTCATTTACACAGTTAAAACTGGGTTAAAATGCATCCACGTCTTCTGGTCCCTCTCGGTTTAGCGCTCTGTGAAGTGCTACCATCCCTCTTTTCAGCATGTTATTGCCATACAAAGGTCGCCACCGTCTGCCCAACAAGCACTCAAGAAGTCATTGTTGGTAAAGCAGCGGTCACTGGGGTCCAGTATCCGCTGGAAGGACACCTGGAACTGGACGAGGTCGGGATGAGTGTGGACCAGCCTGCTGCACCTCCTCCCTCTCTGGCTCTCTATTCTGCGGGGGTGGGGGGGGGGGACACTTAAGGCTCCTGTGGGGGCTTTTCTCTTCGTCTGCCCTCCCAAGCTGGCGGTGGGTGATTTTTAAGACACAGTGTGTGTGTGTTTATGCTCTTCTCTACTCCTCCATTCCCTCAGTAAGTCTCTGAGTCTGAGTCGTTGAGCTCCTCGTCCTTGTAGAAGCCCTCGTGGTGGCTGACATTGTTGAAGCTGCAGTAGGAGCTGTGCTCGTCGCGCAGTGCGGGCAGGCTGTCGAAGGTGACGCTCTTGGAGGGGCTGGTGGTGTAGTGGTTAATGGCACTGAAAGGGAGGGCGGGTGCTGGGGTGCAGGGGGACACAGGCATCATGGTGGCCAGGATGAGGGCGAGGCAGTCTGCCACATCTTTGTTGGGGGCACAAGCCAAGGCGGGTGTGTAACCTGAAACGATGACGGTGCAAGAGTATAAATAACAGCTGTTGATAAGTGATGTGCTACACAACTGGAGCTATGGAGCACTTTGAGCTTCATCACATTTAAACCAAATATAAACCACACAAGTCCTCTTAAATTGTTCAAGCCGATCTGAAGAACCGGAGGTGGACGCGTTCCAGGCATGACTGTTTTTCACCTGATCAAGTTTCCTGAATGAACAAAATCTACATCACAAGGCAAAGTCTTAAGGATGAGAAGGTCAACAAGGATCCGTAAATGTTTCAAGCGTGGAATTATTTTTAAGAGGAAAATAAAAGGAGCCATTCGTAAAGGCATTATGGCTGTAGGTATATATTCACTTCTGGATGTACTGGAAGAGACCAATATATATATATATATATATATATATATATATATATATAAATACACACACACACACACACACACCCATTAAAATAAAAATGTTGTTGTGAATTTACCATTTTCATCAACTGCAAGTACACTGGCTCCTTTTGCAAGCAGCTCTTGCACCACCACAGTCAGACCGTTTCTTGCAGCCACATGTAGAGGCCTTAAAAAGAAAAGATGCAACATGGATATGCCGACAGACAGAAGCCAATATTTTTCTATTTGTTCTGTATCCTCACACTCGGATACAGTTAGAGACAAGACACTAATATGATACGAGTGATACGTACGTCTGTAAGGCGGCATTAGTGGCATTTATGAGGTTTCTGTCTGTAATCTTTTCCAATATCAACAAGGCACTGGTTTCGTGTCCCTGTAGAAAACAGGAACAGCACAATGAATATTAAAACAACCACAACCAGTCACTTCATAATTACTGTATGGTAAAAAACACTTTGTTTATAGTATTCCAAAGCATGCTGAAAAAGGGAACATGCTATACATTTGCTGCTGTGGACTTTAAGAACAGTGCCACCATGTGGTCATACACACCTTACTGCAGGCCAGATGAAGAGCAGTGTTCTTCACAGCATCCTGCAGAGTGAGATCTGCTTTCGCGCTGCTCACCAGCAGCTCTGACCGCAACAACCAAGGAAAAAGCAAATCAAAGTTAATTCAATGCAGCATTTCTTTTTAATCCAATACAGCACCGATTGTTACTATGTCCCACAGGGATATTCCCCAGTCTGGTGGTTAAAGTAGAGAAGCATTCGCACCGACAGCGTTGGTCTGGCCATTCTCAGCAGCCATCATGAGCGGGGTCTTCCCTGTGGTATCAACACTGTTGACTTGCGCGTTGTGGCTAAGCAGTAGCTGGAGACACTCCACGTGGTCGGTGAAGGCTGCGGCATGAAGGGGTGTCCTGCGCAAAATCACAAGAACAAGACGCATTTTAAAATCAAGCAATCCCTATTCAAGATATGGAGTTTACGGTAAGAGACAGCTGCCCAGCATCAGGTTTATCACAATGCTCTTACAGCTGCAATTCTTGTTGTTCTTTGCTTTATATGAGCATATATACCTGTTTTTACTGTCTTTGCCATTGACAATGGCAGGGCCCAGCGTGTCTATCAGCATCTCAGCCGC
Source organism: Scophthalmus maximus (assembly GCF_022379125.1). Classification (NCBI taxonomy): domain Eukaryota; kingdom Metazoa; phylum Chordata; class Actinopteri; order Pleuronectiformes; family Scophthalmidae; genus Scophthalmus; species Scophthalmus maximus. The sequence continues at coordinate 10,518,402 of NC_061515.1, read as the reverse complement.
ACCTTCGTTATCATGGATCCTACAGAAGATGGAAAAGAGCCATTCATTTATATCTGTTAAAGGTTTTTTCCTCACACACACTGATCGAAATAGAGGTCGGCGGAGGATCTTACACAGAACAGTGGAGGGGGGTGAAAGAATTGCCTTCGGCCTTGTGAAAAACCTCTTGTTCCAGCAAAACCTCCACACATGTATCATGACCTGCAGGAGGGAACGCAGAAAGCATTATCTGTCTCAGCCTTCATCACGATGTGCTTCACTAGGGCTCTTTTAAGCTGATGCATTGAGTAAGTGCATGAAAAACAAGCACTAAACATGAAAAAATGAAATGTTCATATCTACTTTAAATCCAAACTTGCTTAAGTGCTCCAGTTTACATAAATACTTTACTACAGCATTGCTGTCATGAAGAGCTACACGTTCCCAAAACCATATTGGTTGCTTTCTTTGAAGCATCATCTCTGTACCATTGTAGCAGGCCCAGTGCAGTGGGGTGTAGCCTTGGTTGTCTGTTAACACTGGAAGGGTTTCCACGGATTGGGCAGCATGCAGCAGGCCTCCCAGTACCCCAGTGTGTCCACAAGCTGCTGCCAGGTGGACCGGTGTGCGCCCTTTGCAGTCTCGCACCAGGAAGTTGGCGCTGTGCTGAAGCAAGGCCTCCACACACTCCTCGTGACCGGTCACTGCCTGAGGACAGAAAGCAGTTTCCATAGTTCGTGTCTGAAGACGGCTTGAATCAACGTAGAAAACTGTATCACAATGTCGAGTGACGACTACAGCGTATGTCAGAATAGTGACGTATCCTTACTCCTCTATGCAGGGCCGTCCTCCCCCACTTGTCTTTGGCTTCCACACCAGCCCCCTTGTTTAACAGAGAATACACACAATCTGTGTGTCCACTCAGGACCGACAGCATCAGAGGTGTTCTAAAAGATAGGAGAACGTAATCTTAGCAATTATTTTAGAACATAAAACAAAACAAAAAAATCACAAACTTAACTTACTGTCCGTTCCCGTCTTGAATATCTACTGCACTTTGAAGATCAGCATTTCCGATCAGCAAACGCAAACATTCTGAATGACCATTGGTAGCTGCACGGAAAGAAGGAAAACCTCCATTAGCATTTCTCATCAGACTGTTTCCAGATCTGAATAGTTCAACTCCAGGTCCACACCTGCAGCATGGATGGGGGTTCGCTTCAGGGTGAAGTCTTTGACAAGGATGGAGGCTCCCTGGTTGATCAGGACGTCCACACACTCAACATGACCCTTAAAGGCAGCCAGGTCTAAGGGTGTGCGCCCTTGGCTGTTTCTCACATCAAGGTCCAGCAGAGACTGCACCAGAACCTCCATGGCGTGGTGGTGACCATGGTATGCCTGAAAGATCCATTTACCATGAATGAGTTAACATAAGTAAACAGAGGCTACATCCACACTGCTATATTTTCGTTTAAAAACTGAAATGATCTCCATCCAGACGAGGGTTTCAGCTACATATCAGTGTTAATCCCCGTCCACACTAAAACTCCTAAAAAACGTATATCAAATGACCTTTCATGTACACTGAGCATGAGCATACCGGTGTTAACAGGAAGCAGATTGTCTGCTCTGCAGTTGGTTACTTAGTTACAGACTACAAAACATAAACAACTATGGTAAAAAAGTAAGAGCAGGAATTTGTTATCTGAGTGGAACTAGTATTTTAGTAAGTGTTTACAACGTTTTGCCTTCACCGCTGGTAGTTGAGTCGTGACTGTCATTAACCAGGAATCAGGAAGTGGTGTGCAGGTGATCGTTTCCAAACGTCTCCTTTTCTGCCCGTCCGTGCTACAACGCAGCCACAGCATTTTCAAACTAAAATGGGGCGAGTAGCGTTTCCAAACTTCTCAGTTTTTAGGCACTCACTGGATGGAAGCGTAAACGTAGCAGCAGTGATGAGTTTTAAAACAAAAGCGTAGTAATGTGGATGTAGCCCGAGAGAGAGGACAACGCCATTGTAATGATAACACAAACTACTTACAGCAAGGTGCAAGGGGCTGACGGGAGCTCTGATGTCAGAGTCATTCAGGATGTCCGTCCCTGAGGTTTCCATTAGCTGAACACAATACACAAATTAGAAACCTGCTTCAGATACAATTCCTTAGATCGACGTGGTTTGTGACCTATTTTTTATACATTAAAAAAACTATACAGGAGGAAGAAAAGTACAAATTCTACTCACCACATCTAGAGGTGTTTCACTTGCAATCTGTAAAAGTGTGGGGGAAGCACTGATGAATACACAAATGTGGAGACACCAATTGTCATATCTGATGCATTCTAGAGTGAGGTTCTCACCAGCTCCAGACAGAGGCGATGTCCGTACGCCGAGGCGTAGTGCACAGCGTTGTAGCCCTGATTGTCGCGGATCCCTGGATTTGCATCGTTGCGCAGTAAGTATTCCAGGCACCTGCACACACACGCACACGCACACACACACACACAAAGTTCTTTGAAGTGTCACTTTGCAGAACCAAAAATGCTCGCGAGCTTTCATCCATGTAACCTTCAAACACAACCCGCCCTCCCACACAGCAAACACCTCTGGTAATAAACAGAGTTTTCTACGTGTTACTGACTTTCCATCTGTGTCAGAGGCGGCAGCGTAGTGGAGAGGAGTGCAGCCGCGTTCGTCCAGGTCGTTGACGCTGGCCCCAGAACCCACCAGAGCAAACAGACACTGGTAGTTACAGTTGGCAGCAGCGTAGTGCAGAGGGGTCCTGGAAAAGCAAACATGGCTCAGTTCTCTGTTCAAATTGGACTGAGAATCGGCACAGCACAAACTCTCGAACCAAATCCACCAGTGAATGGTCCAAACCTGCCAAAGCTATCCTTCCTATTAAAGTCTGCGCCCGTGTTGAGGAGAAGATTGAGACATTCCAGGTTTCTAAAGGGGGTTAGAGAGATTTATACAATGATGAATTAATAAGTATAATGATATAATTTTCATTATAGCCCATGACCTCTCATCTTCAACACTTAGTTAATATTAAACATTCTATACAGATGTCCTCAACTCACCCGCCAGCAGCTGCAGCATGTAAACAGGTCCTTCCAAAGTCATCAGGAGTATCAATATCAAAACCTGCAGACAGTAAAAGATTATGAAGACCCTACATACACTGTTTATTGCATTAGTATTTCACAATACAGATGTTTTACAGTGCTATTTTGGACAATTAAATGAAGACTCTTGCCAAGAATTTTGACTCAGTAAACCTGAGCTCAGATTACAGCAATATTGGGGCGATTCAACCCTGATTCCGAATTCTGGTCTGGAACATTGGTCGGTACTGACGTTCAGTACAGATTATCAATGCAAAGCTTTATTACCGGTCAAGTTGTTGCACTAAGGCATTCTCCATCGTGTTTGCTTTGTCACCTCATGAGATAACATCAGAGAGGCGACGTGAGGTGGTGTGTCGATTCCTGACATCTTAATAATATCCTGTAGTGTGTGTGATGTGTCATTATTTAAAAAATGTTGTTGTGTGTGCATGTTTGAGATTAGAAAGAAGAATATCCCTGAAGATTCTCCTGTACTGCACGATGCAACCCGATTTCAAAATAGCGCAGGATTTTAAAACTCCTGTAGTCTGAAGTCTGAGCCCAGTTTAAACTGCAATATCAGAACAATTAAAAAAATACAAGACCGCTATAGTTTTTTTTCTGTGGGAAGCCACACAACATGAATAAAGATTTGCTCACCTGAAGACAGGAGCTTTCGGCAGCAGTCAGAGAATCCACTGAGAGCAGCCAAATGCAGAGGGAACATCCCATGAACCCCTCGTCTGAAAAAAGGACACAAGAATGACGATTTAGCCAGAATCGCACAAATATCACTGGAGTAAAACTTAAGGTAGGAACTTTCCATTGATAGCATGGACTCATCTTTATCAGTTAGTTCTCAGCTATGCAGCTCTTTCACATTTCTGGTACAGTAGCTGAAATAGTGCAGGCTCAGGCTCACTTACTTAGCCGTGTCAGCTCTGTTGGTGATGAGGGTGTTGATGAGGAGCTCGTGTCCGTATCTGGCTGCGATGTGCAGTGGTGTATTTCCATTTTTATCTTCACAGTCAATCTCAGCACCTTCAGAGGGAAACAAACTCTGTTACACAAAGAACACGTTTTTAATTTGATCACCCGGTGAGGCGGAATTTGTAGAGGAGCTAACCATTCTCGATGATTGCTTGAGACCTAGAAAACCTCCCATGGATGGCTGTCATGTGGAGCGGAGTCTTTCCATCTTTACTCTAGAGTCAAACAAAAACATGGTGTTATTATTACGCTGTTTGTCATTGCTATGGCTTTCAGCTAGAAATCATATTTCCAAACAACAGAAGAAAGGTAGTTACAATTTTGTGGAATCACTTACTACTTTTTCTTTTGAACTATTTCAATGTTTTTCGTTGTCTTTTAAAATCTATTTTAGGGTACAGTATGTCATTGTCAGCATTTTTTATTGTTTTGTACGATTGTCAGCTCATTAGTCAATTGTGAAGCAATTTGCACTACACCAACCTGAATTAAAGTTGCTGAACAAATAAAGTTTGATTGACAATAAGGGGAGATATTCTGATGTTTACTCGCCTTGATGTTGACGTCAGCCCCGTTGCATACTAGCAATTCAAGACAAAGTGCCCCATGGCGTGAGGCTGCAGTAAAGTGGAGAGGTGCGAAGCCCTTCTCGTTCACCTGGTTGACGTTGGCCCCACATTCGATGAGCTCGTTCACCACCACGTCCTGCCCGTTGTAGCAGGCCACGTGGAGGGGTGTGTTGCCGTAAGCGTTGGGCTCATTGATCTGGATGGCGAGACAAACAGAAAGTAGTTATGACACTACAGAAATATATATATATATATATATATATACACATATAGAGAGAGAGATAGAAATCTGTTGAGTTATTCTTCATCATCAGATCTAGCATTGTCCGCAGTGTAATGACAATGAGCTTGTGGGTGGAACTTACATCCACCCCCAAGTCCAGGAGGTATTTGACAACACTAATCATTCCACTGGAGGCTGCCGCATGTAGGGGGGTGTAAGATTTCTTGTCTTTGCAGGCCACCTCGGCTCCGTGAGATGCCAGCAGCTTCACCACTTCTATGTGCCCTAAGGACAGAAGGAGATGAAGATATAATTAAGTATTTTCGTAAAGTCATATTTGGCTGCACTGGGCAACATTCTTGCTGCAGACTGGAGTTTTACTGCACAGACAACTTAAAACAATGGCAGTTTCAAGGTTGATTGTTAAAATGTTTTTTTCCCCTAAATGCTGAAGTTGATGCAAACACTTATTTTTTCTGATACAATTTGTTGAATGAAATTAATCTCAATATTAATATTTAAAAATATGTGAGCAAAAGTATGAATTTAAGGATTTCTACGTGCAATATCAAATAAGGATAAAAGCAGATACCATTCTTTCACAACCCATGTGGTTCATTCCTTACCCATGTAGGCTGCCCAGTGGATCGCACGGCGGTCCTTCTTGTCAAAGGCATTTATGTTTGCTCCTCTGGAGAGCAGGAGCCTCACCATCTAAAAGCAGCAACGGTGGAAAAAGAGAAGTCAGGAGAGATGTCATGGGTCGTTACAACCTCAACACTGACTAATTCTTAACAGACTGATCCTCTGTGCTACACTACATACATACGTACAGCTCCCTGTAATTCATTCTGATCTCATGAATCAGATGAGCCTTAACATGGGGTAAAATCATTTTACAAATGTGGGATGAAAAACTTTTGGACCTTTTGCCTACGTTCAATCCAGATTAACCGACAGAACAAGAAGACATTAAGCAAATAAACCGTCAGTTTCAACATGTTAAACACATGTTATAACTACATGTCTCCGCCTCGGCATATGTTGCCCGAACATTCTTATACGTTGATTTGCATCAAAACATGGACAAGGCATTTCGAGTTAAATCATTTGCTTGTGACTTTATGATCGCAATGGGTCATTTGCATGCAAGCATGTAATTGGGTAAGCACCGCCCTAGTGTCCTCTACGATGACGTGACCACAATTTATGACTTGACAGATTGTGGTTTTGGTCTAAAACCATGCGGGAAAAATGATTCTTTTAAAACGTGTTATTTTCTAAACAAACTACAACTGTTTTAGTAGAAAGCAGCTGTGATGCTTGTTGAGCTGGGGCTTCTCCAGTTTGTCCTGGTGTTTGGATTGGAAATATTTTTCACAACATGCAACGAGAAAAGGGAAATGAAAACTTTGCCAGTCATTGCTAAAAGAAAGCAACAGCTGATTCCTCAAACTAATTGCTCTCTGGTTATGACGGTGACATAGGAAGAGTTGGGGATGTTTCTTGTTTTCATCTAAAATGGGCAAAAATGAAGCCATTGTTTATTTGTTGTGTATGGTTACATGGTACAATGGCCAATGCGTTGAAACATTATGAGGCAAGAGGAAACACTTCCTTTCAGTTCCAGCAGCCAGGTAACACACCCAACATCAAGCACTTTGTGAGGGTTCGACAATGAAAACTGTGTATGTGGTGCGTGCTCTCTGGAGAGAATACTGTAGTGTCAATATGAATAGCACTGAGGTGAGTACATTTTTAAAACACTATAAAGACAGGACAGAGTGTATGGTCATATTCAGCACTGAACCTTTAAGTCAGTCCAACATTTGTATCTTAGGGCAAGTGATAAGCAAATGTATATCCATTAAGGTACAAATAAATAAATACTGATGGCATTTTGCACTTTTTAAGAGTACAGTCCACAGATGAATCAGACAATACCACGGTCACCGATATGCAGACCACAAGTTAGTGAGTGAGATGAACACAGAGTGAGTGGAATATAAGTAATAAAGAAAGAGATAAGGAACTGTCTTATTGCTAAGATGTGTTTAGTGTTTGTTATAAAATATTTCTGAGATGCTTAATGAAATGGGGTTAAGAAAAAAAGAAGATGCAGAAGGGAAACTCAACTTGCACTTTTATTTCATCTCTTGAAAAAACTATGCTGCTATGTACGGTGCTTATAATTAAAATAACCACAGTGCATCTCCGTCCCCAGGTCGATGTGCCTGAACCTCCTCTTAAGGAAAATTTCACTAACTAGACCTCATTGAATTTGAATTGAGCGCCCCTGCTTTGGGGTTTAATTTTACCTCCAGGTGGCCGCTGAATGCTGCATGGTGCAGCGCAGTCCGGCCGGCTCGATCGGACACATTCACATTGCTGAGCAGCGGGACAAGGGCCTCAGCGCAGCGCACAGCCTTGTTGGCTGCAGCGATGTGAAGCGGCGTCTGCCAGTTCTTGTCTCGTGCGTTTACATCTGCAGAGTGTTTCAGCAAAACCTGGACAGCCTCCTGCAAGAAGTCGCCGCATTTAGGTGTACTGTGTCAAACGTAGACGTGATAGAGAATAAGAGAAGAATTCACATACCTCACTGCAGGAGGCCACAGACCGGTGCAGAGGAGTTAGCCACTTGTTATCTTTGGCATTTACTCTGGCACCTAAAAGTCAAGAGGACATTGGCTGTCAGACTGTTTAAGGTCATAGAGTTAAATGACATTGAGTGCAACAATCAAACAACAAAATAACTCAACGCCTTTTGCTTTTTTGTAACATCTCCACCTGCAAACAGCAGACTATAAAGGGTGCAGATAGAGATAGTTCACAAAATTGAATACAGATGCACCATCTGGCCCCATAAATATAAAAATATCTTACTGAACAACACATTTGAAATATGCCATCGTGCACCCAGACAGGTTATACATTGCTGATCATTCACCAAACTCTTATAGTGAAAAGAGAAGCCAGTATGTTGGTTTAAAGGAGCAGTAAGCAATTCTAAAGAAATACACGTTTTGTAAAAATCTGCGAATATTTCCTCACGGTCCGCTACCTGTCGCCTATGGTTAGATTTGACTTTAACCGTTGTTTACAAAAATCCTTAAAAAACAAAAAAACATACCTGAAAGAATTAGTAGCTCTATAATTTCTGCGTCTCCGAGATAGGCAGCAGCATGCAGTGGCGTTCGCTTCTCATTGTCCTGTAAGAAAGTGAACAGAGGCAAAAACTATGAATTTAAAGACACCACAGTTTGCAGTTACACCTTAGCCTTGTATTCTTACTGTAAGTTATACAGGAACATATGATCCAAAGTTTTCCTTTGCCGTTTGTAACATTACAATGAAGGTGAAATAGCCACCAACTGTTGACAGTCACGCAATTCATGGCAGAAGGGAGCTGTGGTTAAAAATAAATTCAGTAACTAGAAAAAGCCTTCCAGAGAAACACAAGCAAGTACAAACTAGTTTACTATTTTGGAAGAAACACCGTGACCAAAGCAGTAAATTGTGAGGAATGCAATGAAATGAGCAGAACCGGATCATGCAGTGGGAAGTGTAAAAAACAATGTGCTGTTTTGTACTCTGCAACTGTTAATTGAAAGAGCTGCATGAGGTCTAATTTATATCTAGTGCCGCTAGGATGTTGATGTAAAATATAACAATAAGAAGAGGAAGCGGATGCAGAGCAGAGACTGTTGGGATTACCTGTGCATTCACATCCTCTTTTTTGAATATGAGTGAGCGTACTTCATCTGGGTCCACATTGAAAATAGCTTTCAGCAAAGCAGGCTGTGAAAAGAAAGAGTGCGTCAGACTTAAAAGGGCAACAGTATAAAATTTGAGAAAACAATAACCATTCAGACCTTGGAGACCTTAGACGGTGTAAAGACATCTGGATCGTCGCCATCAAGCACAACAATACACACACGACTCATTTGTTCTGAGTTTACAAAATCATTTGTAGGCTGTTTTAAAGACCCTACATTTTCTTGTTTAAAATCCTTTAAAAAGGCAGAGACAGAGGGATTTCAACCAAACTATGACTAAATCAGAGGATGATGGAGGCAGACTGTCAGGATCGATACTGAAAAAACGCTATGTAGTCACTTTCTAATTCTGCTCTGTGTCGTTGGAAAGCCAGAAAACGATATCCACACCACGCCACTGAGACAAATAAAACAATCTTCACATATATTCAAGTCCAGCCAGGTGCTCCATATGACTGATGTCCTGTCCATCCTTTTTTCTCCACACAGACTTGACTAGCCTCCAGTGACTGTCTGCATCTTCAAGACAGACAAAACACGGGGTGGGGAGAAAAGAGAAAACTATCCACGGCTGATCCTGTTCACCATTACAAGTGGCAAAGATTGTAAAAGTAAAAAAATGAAAGTAAAGCAGACGGTTGAGTTCTTAGTAAAGTCTGAATCTTAATGATCATGCCATTCCCGGACTGGCCTTTTTATAAAGTTGTTTAGCTGGCCCCACCCTTCTTAGGGAAGTATACACAGGGAAAAGACAACCCTGTATTTTATATATCATGCTATCTTTCCATATCTGCATTTGCAAAAACATTCAAATGTGTGCTTAATTTTAAAAAATGTAAAACATTGCCAAGAGTAACTGTGTTTTTAAGACATGTAATTGAAACCATAAACATTTCAGGCAATATTTATCCATGTGTGGGTAGCTTAAGTGATTCATTGCGACACTGTTGGAGCATTTTGCCAACACTTCCTGTAGGACGAGACTCTATCATAACACCCGTAACATCCCTAAAGAGTGAGTTAGAACCGAGGGCACACCATAAATGCAAAGTCTCAGTCCCAGAGAGACAATTCAGCATTACTACCCATGCTAGACGGACCGGACCAAGCTGGCTGCCGATCAGATTGTTACCACTCATATGCTTGTTTCATTCTCTGACTTGTGGAAGTCAATGCTCCTACTAACAGTCAAAAAACTGTATATTTACATATGCAGATGGACCATCTTGCATCAGCTCAACATTGCTGTGCTTCACTATCTAATCCACTATAAAACCAGCAGAGAGTGAATGATCAGGCAGTTTTCCACTGCCTGTGGGAAGAGGCTGGCGTGGATGGGGAGAACAGTGAGGGCAGGGGATCCCTTCCAGAGGCTGCAACTGGTTACCCATGAAAGACCCAGATGGAACATTCCTGGCTTGCACAATATCTTAACCCTTTCCTGACTTCAGTGAAGCTTCTAAAAAACAAACAAACAAACAAACAAACAAAATTTAGTAACAGCTGTGGAATCGGGGGAAACTATAATGTTGTTTCGGGGTCAGCTCTTATCTTTCACTTCTATTTCATGTGAGCAGTTCTAATCTTTGAACGAGCGATTTGCACCCATGCATCAAAAAAAGAGGAAGATAAAGTAGCAGGAGGTTCCTGTTACCAAGTGCCAGGGTTTAGAATCACCTGGTACAATGAATTGAATGGATTAGGAACTTGCATTGCCTTCAAATGCCGTCAATACGCCTTTTTTGGAGAAAAAAAAGCCGGAGAAGGAAATCTCTTCATACAACCAACTGGATTTCTTTCTGCATACATTCACAATGATGGCGTATGCAGAGCACATTCGGTCATTAAAATCGCATACCTCATTTAATCCACCAGGCTGCCCTGCTAGCTAATTAGCTAATGTGCAAGCCTTGGAGCTTATAATACCTCATGTGCAAAATACATCTAGTTTATTTGGCACCGTTTGAGCCACATACTTGAATAAACTGTATCAAACAGAACCAGCTATGTTTGGATCAAACTCGTTTTTCCGAACTGCTTCCCAATATGTTTCAGTGACTCACAACCACAATGCTAACCAGTGCCATTTTCACATGGTACTCAAGTCGAGCATGAAGCCAAACACTTTCACCTTTGGCTGACAGAAATAGTTTGTATGCCTCGAATGCATTGAAGTAATTGATTCTGCTGCACAATTTAGGGATTAAACAATCACAAACCTTGAATAATGTATAGGATGAACATTTTTCTTCTGAAACTGCTTGAAACGAACAGGACAAGATATGGTTTGCCCGCATAAGAATTTGAGCCACATGATTGATTTCAGCCCTCTGACAGATGGTCAGAAAATATTTAGAATAAATAAGACAAAGACTACTTTTACCATCCAGGGTGCGAGTAGCATACATTCTCTGTCCAAAGACAACCCTTTCATTCACTTATTAAAATGTCCATGACTATCTGCAGGGAGCAATGAATGGTAGAGTCACTGAGCAGAAATTCTGGGTAACAAGCAGGCACTTGTGCTTCTTACACGGATTCATTTTGACGATCTCTGAATATCCCCCACAGTGACAAGGAAGCACCTATCTGCTTTCTGTTGTTTTCAACGGCCCAGTCCTGCACGACTGGTGTAGGAGATTTTCTATGCTTCTTTAGCCGCACGACTGTGCACCTCCTCTCCACATACAAGCCAGCCTAGTTAATACCATCACCATGGAGACAGCTCTTTGGCAACTCCACTGGCTCACAGGAGCTGAGGCACACGATCATTCAAGCACACACACACACACACACACACACACACACACACACACACAATGAAAGACGCATGCACGTACATATGTTACAAGAATAGCAGGCATGTGCAATGCGTCTTTGAATGACAACAGAAAGCTATTCTCGCTTTCACAAGTAGGTGGCAAGTGGTTAATATCGTTAGAGGACACATGTCTGATACTGCCAGTCACCTCATACATGTATAACCATGACACAGCAATTCATCTGCATGTAAACTGTTTATACAATAGAATTAGAAGCATTTCTGGTAGATTCCCAACCGACTGGAATTAATGGTTCAGTTATTTTACACTCGTTACAAGGGGACAAACACTAGCTTGCTTTTGATCGAGGGCGACAAATCTGTTGTAAACTCGCTGTATACATTATATATATATATATATATATATATATATATATATATATATATATATATATATATAATAGGTATACATCTATATGTATCACAAACGATCCAGTTCTCACAGTTGCATCACAATCAACAGATCGCGTTGGTTGTTATGGCAGTCACCCCATACAACACCAGAGACGTGTATTGGCCATTGTTGAATCATTGAATAACTAAGCAGCAACAACTCAACACCAGCTTCGTTTTGTTTTAATTTTTGGTTTGCACATTTCGCGCAGGCTCCGGCTAATTGCTGGACATCAACACGGGATCATTAGCTGGTTACAACTCACTAACCGCTTGAGCATGTGTCTCGGTGCGACCGTGATGCCTCTATGAACATGACTCCTCCATATGTGACCAAACCGAGACCACTGTTCCAACCTTTCGCCTCGCAAGCCACCGTTGACCATGTAGGTTCCCGTGAAATGCTTCAGGAAAACGCTTCCGTTCCGGCAAATAGCTGGAGAGACGCGAATTACATTCCGCTGGCGAGTGTTGAAATCGGGGCAGCTAGCTAGCTAGCTAGCTGATAGCCAGCCAACACTAGCTTGAACTGAAGTCAGCGTTTGACAACCACCACTCACCTGGTCTCGAATTTTGAGAACCACCATATTTCTGAGATTTTAACTGGTCTCATGCAGATTCATAAAGGGATATTCGTCTCCTTGCGAACAGCAGTGTTTGATCCCGGCAGCTCTCCCGCTGGTTCGCTGGAGGCCTAGCGTGACGCTAACCTAGCTCTCTTGCTAGCTCCCTAACCTATGGCATGAAAGCAGCAGACGAGTAGCGGAAACTCCATAACATTGCCGCCACCATAGTTCACCCCTCAACAAGATGCAATTCCATTGGTCAAAGGCGCTGCACGTGCTAGCAAGGAAGCTGCCTATTGGCCGTTGCCAACGGCGCTCTATGGCAGGCGCACTGTGTTCAATGTTGCATCGCAGTCGACGTCCATGTCAAAATAATTAATTGTAACGAAGTTTTAAATCAATTTATGAGACATTAAAGTAATTACAATTACACCATGAGCTTATTTCGCTATTTTAACAAATGTTTGGAGCTATGTGGCTCGGCTCCTCGGTGACAGCTGCTTATTATTCTATTTACACACAGTGACTCATCTGGAAAGTTGCACTACAAAAACCCAGAGCCATGCCGGCGCCGCACGCCGAAGAGGAGCCGCCGGGTTTAAGAGTTGAAACAACGCTATTCTCTCAGGAAGAGGAGTTTCTCCGGACAGACGGGTCGTCATGCCTGACGCGCTCTTCCTAAACAAGGTAACCCAGGCTACATAATGAAGTGGGCCCAATGGAAGCTGATGGAGCAGTTCTGAGTTATTGTGCGGACATGACAAGGTTAAGAAACCTCACAGACACTCGTCACACGTTTCCAAGGCTTCATTTTAATAATTCATGGCAAAATATTATATCTTTAATTGAGCAAAACAAACTCCTAAGGGCTGGCCGGTCATCTGCATCTTGTAAACTTAGTAAACTGTACACACTGTTGACCGTGTCAGCAGCCTACACAATCAGACTATATACAGTACATCTATATACTGTACATAACTTTTGCCTCTTGGCCTCTTGGTACTCACACATACATCTTTGTAACTGCAGTTCTAAAAGCCCCATGTCATAATCACAAGTTCCCCTCCCTTTCCCCCCCACACATCTTGTTCAAAGTAAAGGAGCTAATGGGGTAATGAATTGTATGCACCCATTCAGACATGCCTTATTTGGTCAGACAGCATTCCACTAATGTGGAAGTGAGAGATCATTTTTTGAAAAAAAGTGTGCCCAGAAAACCTTTTATTTTTGTGCCACAGGAAAGTGGTGGGTTTTAAATGCTGAGTGTTCCAGGTCCTGTGACCTAACCTTTTTATAGTCACTCTATGGGAACTAACAGCAATATGTGGTGAAATATGGCCCTCTAGTGACTGACCCTTCAACTACAAGCAGGCGTTGAAAGTAGACGATGGGCCTCAAACTGGATAGTTGCTTTAATGAGAAATAAAAATATATATGTAGACTTGACAATATCTGTACTTATTATTTTATATGAACATATATAACTGATACAGGGTGATTATGAGGACATTATTGACTTGTGTTGCTTTATGCAACCTTTTGTTAAAATTTGCAAACTATGCACACTAAGAGTTAGCCATTTCTGATCTAGACAAGATGATTAACCAATTCCCCCTTTACACAACCATCTGATGAGAAGTTTGTGCATTAATCATTTTGAAGTTTTGGAGTGTCTGCCCTTGAATATTTGAAAAGCTTATGCAATGTCACATCCACAACAGCTGATGATGTCACTCAGGGATTCTGTCACAGACATAGACTTGGTACATTTAGATTAAAACGTTGACTGAGTAGCAATTCAGGACTGGAAGAAGTGCTGCTATATATTGCCAGTGTAAGAAATGACTGTACTGTCATGTTATATTGTGGCATTTATGCACGTGCATTTTATGCAATACAGCATATTTCATAGTTCTATCTTCTATCTATGTCAAGCTGCCATGCAGGGAGCAGATGTGATTACTACCTGTGACTCTAAGAGGAAGGGAGGCCTGAGGAGTCTATGTAAGACTGTGTGACATTATGCTCACCAGGCAACTTTCCAGAGTAGTCTCACATTTCAAAGAACTGGAAACAAAGAAAGAGGAGAGGGAAACCTTTGTCGCAGCTATGCTGATCATTTTGGTTGTAGGTTGGTCGCCTTCGCTGGGGGTAATCCTTTTGGATCTGTCCCTAAGCCCCCTGAAGGCAACAGTAACCCCAGCAGTAATAGGTTCTCACTGGGGAGTCCTTGTGTGTGTGTGTGTGTGTGTGTGTGTGTGTGTGTGTGTGTGTGTGTGTGTGTGTGTGTGTGTGTGTGTGTGTGTGTGTGTGTGTGTGTGTGTGTGTGTGTGTGTGTGTGTGTGTGTGTGTGTGTGTGTGTGTGTGTGTGTGTGTGTGTGGGGGGGGGGTTCCCACAAATTAAATTAAGCTACAGACAAAGGAGTAAATGCATAAATGAACAAAACAGATGCTCACGCACATACCTCCCCAATCTCCACCCCTCTTTAAATCTGCACCCTGACCCTGTGTTTACACCCTCCATGTTTACAAGGCCCTTTGTATGATTGAGTGAGTGAGTGTGTGTGTGAGATAGAGAGAAAGAGAGAGTGACAGGGAATAAGAAAGGAAGGAAGAAAGATAGACATTTGTAGTTCATCCCGCCTCCAATAAAACTGCAATAAT
The DNA here is from genome assembly GCF_022379125.1 of Scophthalmus maximus. Taxonomy (NCBI): domain Eukaryota; kingdom Metazoa; phylum Chordata; class Actinopteri; order Pleuronectiformes; family Scophthalmidae; genus Scophthalmus; species Scophthalmus maximus. Next base: position 10,503,313 of record NC_061515.1, on the reverse strand, counting down.
GTAGAAACATTAGTAGATGAAAAAGAAATTACCTGTGTCAATGGCATTTATGTGATCTTCATTAAACAGGGACATGCTGGTAAGTCCTTCATTTATTAGGGTTGAAAATAATAATAGTATCCGAACCAGTCAGATGGGCACCTCAGACCTGGGGAGCATGTTTAGTTTGAGAGGAAGACTTTTCAGGTCGTGAGACAGAGTTCCAGTATCAATAAAATGACTTTCTTTGCTGGAGAGTCAATGTGGAACAACAAAGAAGAGCCTTTATCAATGCTTATATCTTTTTTCACAGTAAACCAATGGAAGATGCCTTCTAGTACTCATGCATGTATGGACGTTTACATCCTCACCTTCCATCACTGCAACTGCAAATTTACAAAAGAATATGCTGACAATAAGATATTAATATATTTTGGAAGACCAGAGTTAATGACATTCTGAGCTGGGGCTGAGAAATGACATGGTCCTTAGCGTCGGGGTGCCAGCTGTGGGGTCCCGCATGGCGATGCGTCAGCCGCAGTGACAGGCATGCAGGATCACCCGTCAGATTCGCTGATGTTTGGCTGTGCCCCTGTATGACCAGCCGTCAGGAAGAGGGATAGCAAGCAGCTGGACCGTCGGGGTCGTGGAATGAGAGCGGTGTACCCACTGGGTCAGTCCCAGCTGCTGTAGGACAGTGGCAAGATGAGAAGAGAGAGAATTTAATTTCACCGATTCCCACCACTGCCCTTGGAGTGTCTGTGTAGAGCGTAAATAATCAGAAGATAAATCAGAATTCCTGTGATTTATTCCCATGTCCTAAAAGTGCAAAGGTAAGGGAGATATAACAAGGCGTAAACAGGGAAGATCTTTCACAAAGAATAATCATGGAGCTGTATCCAAACATCCAAACACATATGTGACACGTGATGAGCAGTGATGTGGGAAACAGGTGAATGGAGACGAGAGAGGTGCTTTGTTCCTCCTTCAGAGGGAAGACATTTGTCCACTGTGCCAAAAAAACAGTAAACTAAGGCAAGCTACTGAAGAATGCTTTGAAGTGACAAATAAAAATGTGAGACCATGGACAGCAGTAGATTTATGACGATGACAAATCTGCATATAATCTCTGCTAATCACACAGTCATTCAGGCCCTGCTCCTGGCTGGGATAAAAGCGTTGGCTTTTAAAAAGAAATCTTTAAAACCCCTTTCTTTTTTCTTTTTTTTTTACCAAAATTCCCACCAGTTGAAATACATATAACCAGAACATTGGCAGTTCCCAGTGGAGTCAAAGCCAATGACAATGAATAGTCAGACCTGTAGATGGCACTGTTTGCATTTTAATGTTTTTTTGTTTTGTTTTTCTGGACTTATGGAGCTACAGGTGCTATTTTTAGGAGGTGCACCATTACAAACTGTCTGTGGATGCAGCTGTCATACCATTCACCTTTAGGCATTTTATATAATGCAATAACAAGCAAATAATACCCTCTTCACAGTAGCAGCAGAGAGCTACTTGGGTGTCTCATAACCTTGCTATCATAAGTCCTGGTGCCTCCATCTAGTATAATTTTTATGTGATGGAGAACTTAACACTAGAACCGTTTAAAATAAGACAAATAAACACTGCATGAATGAGTAAAATGAAACTAATTATTTATAGGCAAGTCTGTCTATTACATGAGCCTTTTCAGAGGTTTATACAATGGGATATGGCACAGGTTAAAATTATCAATAATTTAATTTACTGTTTTGGGGGGGTTTTGCAAAGGGAGATGACTGATGAACTTGCTGGGGGGTCTAGTTCACCTGCTGAGTACAGACGGTGGCCGGAGCTGACCTCGTCTCTCCATCACAGAGATTATCGGAGGACAATGGGGCAGACAGGTCGCCCAGGCTGTCAGTACCTTGGCTCAGATTTTATATCGTCGCCTCTTTGTACAAAAGCACGATTATTTATAGCTCAGTCGTCACACCGCCCTGTCCAGCACATCCTCCAGTCGAGCTGCACAATAAGCCCTCAGTGTTGTCCTCAAGGTAGAGCTACACTTTCTATATACAGTCTATGCTTCCATGGTAGAAACAAATTGGACGTGATGTGTACATGCAAAACATCAGTGCGTTTCCAAGAGACCTATTGCTGTTAATGCTAAGAATTATTTAAATATATATAATATAATATGGCCACAACGTTCCTTTTTATAAAACAACAGTTAGACGAAACAAATGAAGGAAACGCCTTAATTATATTAAGCTTACAGTTGTAATTATTCAAGAATCATATAAAGTTGTTAAAACAGCTTTGAACGTGGCTCAGCCTATCACACGGTAGGACTGGAGCTATCTCAATGTAACAGGAACTAGAAAGCAAAAAAACCCTCATAAGGTCGTCGGATTAATACGCTCGTTCTGCGGTCACAGGTGGCCTTTTTACTGTATAATTGATTTTTATTGAGTCCCTCAATACAAGAAGATCACAAACTGTTCGCCACATACAAAAAGAGAACAGGATTTAAAAAAATGTTAATTAAATTTTTTGACAAAGTACTCTGTGTTATTTGGCTGAAGATGTAGGGTAGACTGCCTCCTGTAAATACACTTGCTGACAATGATCTCACCAAATGTGGTTGAAGTGTGAAAGTCCTTCTTCAAAAACCTGTCAATTAACCAGCTTTCGTCGCCCCTTATGCCACGGACTGTTTATGACTTGATTTGATTAATATTTAAAAATAGCTGTTAAATAAGAAACTGAATAGGACATAACAGTCTCTTGGGCTTCTGAGCTGTATGATGTGCATCCACACTACTGCCCACTGACTTACATAATTCTCAGAGCTGTTGTACATCACTGTATAGCAAGTGGTGGAAGAAGTATTCACATCATTTACTAAAGCATGTACCACACAATATACTGCAAATACACCAAATTTACTCAAGCACAACACTTAGCAGTAAATGTACTCATTTGTGTTCCAACAGTGATACAACAATGTCTATATCACATTTAGTTCTGCTTTGCTGTAATAAGAGCTTGTTCCAAACTAGATTGTTCTGAATATTTCATATCCCAGTTTCCATTTCCACTTGTACATAGTTTTACCTTTTGCTCCTTTATGTTTTTCAATTTGTTTTGCCTAAATTTACTTCATAGAATATTTACGTTTTTAGAAAATCACACATTTAGTTCTCTTCTTTTATGTACTTGCAATATCCACATTCTATTTAGATAAGTATTTTTCACTGCAGGGTGTATTGTATATGTTTATTCCTGAGGTTATTGTTTCTCCCCTGTCCATTTGTTTGTTGGTCGGTAGATTTCTTTGTTTGTCAGCAGGATCAAACAAAAACTACGTAACAGATTTCCACAAAACTTGGTGGAAGGATTAGACATGGGCAAAGAAAGAACATATTACATTTTGGCACAGATCCTCTAACATTGCGAGATATATTATTCCGAAGGAATACTGCAAAATCAAGCATGTTTGGTGGACTGATGTGATTTAATTTGGTCTGGCTTGTTTAAATTTAGGAGGACTGTCGGGCCTTGGTGGCAGTATGCGGGCTACTGAGTGACATTCTAGTATTCAGTCTGTGATGGACATTTTATAATGTAGAGCTACTTTCCTTCATATTTAATCAGTATCTTTACAGATACTGAAGAACATACGCTTGTCACCACAGACAGACGAAGACATGAACGTGTCAGAGAAGAGTCAGAAGTAGAGCTTGTTCTTTTTGATGCGGCGGTAACTAAATGAACGCTTACTGACAGTGCAGCTGTTGTAATGATTAAAGAAAAAAATGTTATTCTGGTTCTCGGTTGTCGTGCTGAACGCCCTGTCACTCCATTAAAAAAACTAATAGCAGATATGAAATTGCTCGGCTTTGGTAACCAGGTCTCTTTCCACAATTGTAACACGGTGAGTGCATTTCAATCTTCTCTGCGCTCGGTAATAGGAAAACACAAAGCGTCCTGTTTACACATGACATTTTCACTTAGACAGCGACACAAGAAAAGCACTCCTCATTCTTGACATGAAAGCCTTTCACAGCCACTCCAAATGACCCCTCAGCCGTCTCTCCATCTCTGAATATTTATCATATTTTTTACATTGGACTGGTTCTTGGCAGGTTGATGCTCGCAGATGTCTGCACTGCTCAGATGGCTTGAGGGGGCAGGTACCATCTGAGCTGTGTCATGGAGAGAAAGTCATTTTAACAGCACCCTACACTTACCCTCACACATAATTTCATAGTACCAAGGAATGTGTTAATGAGACAAAATGTTTTTTCGATAGAACAAATCTTGGCAGGCATTTGTGAATTATTCACTGGATCTGATAAGTTGGCATGTTTGGTTGTACAATTGGCAAGAAGTCTTCACAGAAGCAGCATGTCACATCTATGCTGTGTAATGCATGCTTACTATGGTGACTTATTATTGTCTTAAAGTTGGTGTCTGGTAGATTTGTTAGAATAAAAATGTTGGTAAAAAGACACCACTGACAAACCAGTCAGCTACCAGCAGAGATGACATAAGAAGTCTGAGTGAGCTTGTTAATCGGTGTGGAGAGAATACAATGCCTTTTCTTTCTTTCTTTCTCTTTTTTTTTTACGGCTGACGTGATGAAAGTGATCAATTACGCATTGTCACTGTGGATTTATTTCCTGTGTTTGTGCGCCATCCGCGACTGACGGTGACAGTGTGATGGCTGCCTTCGTGTCGCGCAGCAGACACCGCAGTTCCAGTAGAGAAAGAGAATGCTGTGTTTCGTTTTGTGCCGGGTCACGGAAAAGTATGACACGACAATATGATGGGGCCAATCTTCTGCCTCAGTTGGGCTTTTGTCGGGCAAACACAATTGTAAGCCCCTGTTTTTATATGTGTGTGTTTGTGTGGATTTGTACAATATGTTGGCGTCCGTGTACAGTTAAGTCATTGTAACATTAAAACCTGCAGCTGGGGTTTCAGTTCAAAGCAGTATCTGAAGATTATTTGTAAATGAACCTTCACAGCCAAAATAGAACTGGTTTCAATTGTTATTTGACATTTATGACAGATAATATCATAACACATTATTAAAGCATAATGAATCTGACATGGACAGGCTTCTGTATTTTGCAAATAAAAGCACAGCAGAGATACAAACTGTTACATTTATGAGCTTGCTCTGACCACGTTATGACATTCAAGTGTTTTAAGTAGAGGACTCTATTAAATAATTAAATAATCATTAGATAGAGGTGGATGTTGTACCAAGCAGACCGTTAAACCTCGCATTAAATGCCTGATGTTCAATGTCATGACCCTTTTACAACAGATTGTCTGATGTTGTTTTATAATTTAATGAATTAATGGAATTTAAGATGGATATACAGTAAGACAATGTGGGGCATTGACATGAGTCCTAAAACTGGTAATAGACAAAATATATGATTTGTTATGAAAATACAGTACATGAACAAAGCAGTGATTATAGCTTGTGACATTTTCGAAATTCAGTCTTACCTTATTTTTAATTTTCTCATGTTGGATGTGTAAAGTGATATTAAACCAACCATGAACATGCAGCATTGCAAAAATACTGGGTTTTACTCAGCATGTCTTTGTGATGGTGTGATAAAGGTAGAAATCTGTCTGTTCCCTCATATGATTTTAGGGGAGGGAGCAATTTGTGTAATTCTTTATGATCAAAAATATTTAGAAAAAACACCTTTGGTGATTAATTCCCAGCATCCACTGTCAGTCAACATGATGTGTACTTTAGCTGAATTTCACACTTGGAAATAAGCCCTCATTCTATCCATCACTTCACTTGTAAAAATGACAGATGAATAATAGTTATATAATTTCCCAAGTGGTTGCAAATATGGAAACAAAATTCTTTCAGAGGCCCACTGAGATGTGAGATCTGATTCTTAAACATACATCCCATGATATGTTTCTCAGTTTCATGCTGGCCGTGCCTGTTGACACCCTCAAACTATTTTTTTTGTGTGGTCTAGAATCTATTATTGGCTCTGGCTGTAAGTGTTCTCTGTTCCATAGCAAGATGAATTCCCAACATGGCTTTAGGTTACCAGGCAACAGTGTACACTCCACTGCTCGGTTATAATTTTCTGTGCGCAGTTATGATGTTTCATAGTAAGTGACTGGATTGACAGTGGGCCAAAATTTCCCACCCTTAGCAGAACTCGTAGATGATATATGTCAGGCAGCAAAAGGGCCTAGTAGCAGGCTATATTTGGCTGCTGTTCCCTTCAAAGAGACGGGTTCTAGGTCTGGACTTGACATTTCTCTTAGACTGGAAAAAAAATGGGTTTGGGTCAGTGAGTTTTTTTGTGGGAGGAGGGGTGTTATTGATGCTCAGAGGAAGGTGCTGGTCTCTGTTCTGCAGTGGCTGCCTTGTTATGTTCTCTTCATATTTACAGAACAAGAAGCTTTAATGACAGGATGGAACTGGCAATTGCAGTACATGTGTTGAGATACAGCGCAGACCACCTACATTAAAGGTTGTCAGGTAAACATTACTGTGATCTGCACAAGGTCGCCCACAAGAACAGGACAAACTGTAGCGGGATATAACTTTGTACATGCATCTGTAATTTGTGTCTTTTTTAATGTTTTCTAATAGGTCAAAGTGTTTTTTTCTCTGCTATGAGGATATTCTCTAAAATATTTTCTAAATTCTTTGACTCTTGTGAAACGTGTATTGTTTTCAAAAGGGGAATAAATTGGCAGCTACTTAAAACAAGACTATTGAGAGTGACATGTCAGAAATAACAGGTTTTGACGAAGTAGTAGCGTGATGCTAAAAGTGAAGATCCCTGTAGTTGCCTCGTTGATCCTGCCGACGCACAACACAGGTGATGTCAGTCAGCGGAAATCAGTTCATCTGTCTTGGAGTTATTGCTAAGCAGATACGGACCTATATGACACTTATAGTCTACAAGGATCTGCATTATTAGGTGATGTAAGAAATCTATTTTGCCCCTGAGTTCTGTTTTTGATTATAGGCTCTTCTGGGGGTGTTGTATGGTGTTTTGAGGTTAAACAGAAGCCTGTGGAGTGCAGTCCTGGCCTCTATCTCAGTGTGTTGTCATGAAGGTAAGAAATGGAAAGTCATGTTCACACCTTCATTTATTTTGCTGTTCCTGGCCGCTGCTGCTCCACTGGAAGCAAGAGTGTGGCTGTACAGCAGCGAACATTGTGCAGACAATGTGAATGATGACCCAGGTGCCAAAAAAATATTCTCTAACTTAAGGTTTTTTCCCTCACTCACACTCTGTGTTTGTTGTTTCTGTTAAGTTGCAAGTTATTAACATCGACTCTATATTCACTCCAATTGCATTGCATACACAGAAATGTTTTGTATCAATCCTTACACCACAAGGATGGTGTACCTCAAACATTGAATCCTATTAATAACTCAAAACATCTGCAGGCAGAAGAAGTCGAAGGTGTTCTTGCAGAGTTGGGGCTGTTGGTGAATGAAGGAGGAGATAGTGGAATATGTGTGAGGAATTATTTTCTCTGTGTGTAGATAGTGGGAGGAGGGCAGTGGTCCTGAGGGGGGATCTGGCTCCTGTTGCAGCTGAGGCACAGAGCTCGGTAGATTTAACCTGGTGTTCTCAGTGAGTGTTGTTCATCCAGACCCACTGTAGACCTGGGCTCTCTGGGGGGGGCGGAGGGTGGGAGGGGGGTTGCTTCCATTTGTTTTCACTTCCTGTCCAAATGGAGTTGGAGAGATGAATCATTCATGTCTTTGAGAGGCCTTTAGTGTGGATGGGAAATGTGCAGAGTTAAGGTTCCTGCCTGGGCTATTTAATATGGATTAGTATGCAACGCCTTTTGTCAGACTACTGCTTTTTTTTCTTCATTTTTTACTATTTATGACGACCATTTGTATTATTTCATTTCATTTTTTGAAAAGGCGTTGCTATTTTAACTAGATTATGTGTGTGTTGTTGTCTTGCCTATTTACATATACCCATCTGCTCCTCTGTCTGTCCGCTCGCCCACTGACAGGCGCCATGGAGAGCGCCCCTGCCCTACCGCCATCCTGGTCTGTCAAATCTGAAATCAGTGAAAGTGATAAATGAGCTGTGCTTCAGAGTTCTTGGTATACCCAGCCTGACGGGCAGATTGTCACTTAGCTGTCGCAGGGTGGGGGCCGTTTTTTCCCTGATGGCAGAAACAGACAAACTTCGGACTTCACAGGCCCATTAGTTGTCACTCCGTGCCATCCCCGTAATCCTCTGGGGTACGCTCTGCGCTGCCGTGAGTCATGCTAAACATCTCTTTGTTGTTACCTTTCATCTGGGGTATCTGCCACCTCTCTCAGTCCATTCTGTGAGTTATGGGGCTGCAGGAGGTCATGGCCGCAACCCCTCCCCACTTGGCGTGAAATGTGCAGAACAAACGGATCCAGGAATTACACAGAGATTGGACACACTGGCAGGATATCTAAGAGCAGAGCCCTCGTAAAGGTCTCTGTGGCCAGATAGGTGTGAAAGGGTTACCAGCCCATCTGTTCCTAAAACAGAAAAATTTACCCCCATTGAGGTGACAACCTTAGAGCATAGTCTAAATTCTCCCTCAGCTACGAGTGGCATTATCTCAGCCAAGCTGATGGCAATGTTTAAGGTTTCCATAAAGAGAGACTTGAAAGCTGCATCATGTTCTCTTTAGAACAGAAAAATATCAGTCATCTGGAAAAGGAGATGCCTGGAGGTTTTTTGTCTCCCTTTCTCTCAATTATTAGTTCTACTTTGCTCTTTTGAAGATAGGGATCTCCATATTTTGTTCACAAGGAAACATCCATGTTGTCAACTTCGTTTCATCTTTTCATTTTGCACACAGGGGCTTTTACTTTATAGCATCAGTAAGAAGAAGAAAAAACGGTTTCACTGACAGCTTTGAGGAGGTTGCATAGCTGTAACAGCTTCTGCTTCTGTGTCGGGAATGTCTACATGTTTTATAAAGGAGAGAGACGCTGCTCGTTAGTCCCTGTGTTGTTGAAGAGGCTGGGCTGAAAAATCTGTTTGGTTACTGGATCCGAGATGAAAGGCAGAGGTCAGGAACACTGCATCCACTCCCAAACCCAGCATGGTGGCATTGCTATTTGAATGTGTGTGCATGTGTATCTGTTTGCCAATGCATGTGTATTTGTTTGCAGGCTTTATTGATTTTTATTTCAACAATGGCTGTGCTCTTTGGACCAACAATCACTGCATTTGCATCATTTTCTCTTCTTGAGTCCACTCGCTTTTGGCACAGTGTTTGCTCTGGGTCGGATATTTGTCTCCCCGGTTCTTGGAGTTTTCTATGAAAAGTTCACAGTAATGTCTCCAGCATCACGAGCAGTTCCTTATGTCTACACTTCTTGTGCCTGCTCTTAATCAACCTGCAGGGCGCACTGTTGCTGAAGGATCCACCAGGGGATTTACCCCATTGGACACTGTCCCACAATTACAAGTCCTGCTGCCTTTTGTCAGTGCTACGCTTTCCAGTCTCGACTAAGCTAATGAAACCCACAAAAAAGTAGAAATGATTGTCCAGACAAAAGGAGAGAAAATTACTTTAATATGTTCATTATTATGCAATGACGCAAACCACAATACAACGCAAACTGGTCAGAGAAAGAGAGAAAACAAGAGAGAGAGAGAGAAAGAGATTCTTATTTAGTGGAGAAAAAAAACAGGATGCATATTTACTGCACTCAAGAATTTCATCTCTGAATGAAGCAGCTGTAGAACAGCTATTGTTTTCCCACCAAACAAGTCAGATGACCCCTGGACCATTCCTTTGCCTCTCGGGGGACAAAGGAAATAGGGAGGTGTTTTACTTAGCCGCCCTCTTGGGAATTGCAAAAGTAGAACATTGTCTAGTTTAATGTACTTTGGGAGTTTGTGTGACACAACCCACTATAACCTCCTTTGCATGATAATATGGTAGCTCACCTGGGTGAATTTGTAACTGTGGTTGGAAATTTAAAAAAAAATGATGTTGGAAGATCCAGAAACTCAAGGTCACCCAAAGCAAAGTGTTGAAAAATCCCCTCCAGGTTTTTATGCATATGGAACAGCCCAGACATTAGCATTGTGACAGAGGTTGTGGGTGCATGTGGGACACTTCCTGGCATGCATAGCGCCACCTTCATAATCAGAGGAAGAGCTATTTTTCAGAGGCATTGTTGTGTTGCAGACCTTTGAGTCACCACAGGAGGAGAGTACTGTGACTTTGCTGTGGTCAAGTAAAGACTTGTTGGCGTAGGTGGAAGTGGCCTGGACAATAAACATCAGCCCACCCTTCCCATAGTAAACTTGATTTCCTGTCGCATTTTTTTCACCGTGGACCTTTAAAATCCATGAATGGAGTTTTACTTGAGTTTTTAAAGGTCATTGACAAACCCAGAATAGCAGTCAGGCACTAAGCGAAGCCTGTTATTAAACATCTCTAGCTCTCTTTATGTTGTGTTGTCGGGTTTCTTTTCCTTGAGGGTGCTCAACATATTCAGGTCACTGAAGACAGATTTGACGCTTGCTGCCTGTACTGGAATTTAAAAAAAAAAAATCTGGTAGGATAAACAAGATTGATAAAATGAGTTTTCTCAAAAACTGTGGTGATAACAAAATATATATTTTGATAACAAAATATATATTTTGTTATCATATTACGATAATAGCGCCAAGTCACTTGGGAGGGATAATGCTATGATTATCTGCTCATAAATGGTCTTGACTAGCAGGATGTGAATTGGAAGGATGACTCTGAACAGAGAACCATTGTTTTTATTAATCCCTCAGGGATTTTCTAAGGTCAGCTAAACTTGGCTGGATTCCATCAAAGTCACATGTGTCTGTTTGGGGCTTGTGTGTTTGTATGGTGGGGATGAGGCATTTGACTTCTGCAGGCGTTTCACTGATGTAGGCCAAAGAGCCACTGATGCAATGCTTCTGCACACTGTAGATTCAGGCAGAAGGGTCCTGCTTCACGTTCATTGGTTAATAGCTAGCCAAAATGCCAGCTGACATTAAGAAGGAGCTTCGAAAGACTAACCAATGCAAAGCCTTTTTGGTGTCGTTTATAGTTTGTGTTGCTTTGAGAGAAGGTGCTAGGCAAGGGGGCTGAGTAGAACATCAAGTGGGCTTGTCATGATTGAATGTAGGGTGGAAGTTGTACAACAACAACATGGTCAATTTGCTACAAACAGCGAATCAATGGTTTCCAGCAGAGATCAGCACATTGATCAGTAAAAACACTGGGAGCTGCCCTCTCGTTCCAGTTGGCTTTTGTGCTCCACGTCTATTTTTAGAAAGCCTGTGGCAGTAGATGAAGGCAGGGCATCGGGGACCTATTCAAAGTTAGAAAGTAAACTGACCTCAAGGTCAGTGCACAATAACTGGATGCTTTGAAATTGTGTTTTTTATTTATTTATTCTTTTATATTTCAGTTCATGTCTCACATCTCAGTCAGATAGAAGGTTCACAGCAAATTCATGAAAACATTCTTTTTCCTTTTTTCCTTCACTCCTTCTTTGAATAGTACCACGGCCTCTCATAAAAGACAGAGAGCGACCCATTGATGCATTGCAAAACTTTGTTGGCAGCGTTTAAAGATGAAGTGCAAAACATGTCTGCCTTTATATGCTTTTTCATGTTACTTGATCCAACCTGTTAAGTGCATTCTATATCACCCTGAAAGTCCAACAGGAAATACCACAGGATGCCAGACAGAGTAACCCAATAAAAGCAAGAGCGGCCAAATCATTAGTGGGGAAAACACGCTCACATAACACATCCAGATGCGCGGGCTAATTGGATTTCACCATCAAATCAAGAATTGTAGTGCCTTAGTGCTTTCATGAGCCTGGCCGCAAGGTAAACGGAAAATGGTCTGTTTGAAGTAACACAATGTTACCTGTGACTTTCAGCAGGTAGAAGGGGCTGAGCTTGGCTGCTAACAGTGCATGCCCTATTTCACTTGAGCAGCAGTGTGCCGTGGCTTCACTCCCTAAATTGATCCAGGAACTCTTGCACAGCTAGTGATGGTGACTCATCAGGGACTGATGTAAGTAAGATGGCAGACGTTGAGGTAATTGGTGTGGAGAGGTAATTTCCCTCCTGCACCAGGGCTGCCCTCAGAGCTGTGGGGTGGCCACTGGAGAGAAGAGGCATGGTTACGTCTGCAGTTGCTGTTAGTGTGCAGCCGCCCTCTGGGGAAGAAGATACCCTCTGACTGGAGGAATAAGCACCTGGCAATCACATCCGCCGCAGTCCTCCTAGGGGGGGCATGATGAAACCCTGCATACACACAGGCAGGAAGCCAAGCAATAGGGAGGATGATGGCAGATAGGTGGATAAAATGAATTCCATTAAAAACACATTTCTAATAAACATGTGTCAATTAAGCTCATGTTAATGGGCTACGGGGTCCACACTTTGATCAGTGTATTTTACAATAGACAACCCCCCCCCCCCCCCCTCTCTCCCTGGCACCACCGCCACCGCATGGGGGCTTTGAAGTTCAGAGAACACGGAACAACAAAACATGGCTGACTCACTCCCTCCCACACATGGATCATCCGCTATTAAGGGGAACAAAACATTTTCTAGCCAGATCAAATTAGTTGTAATATCTGTTGCAACACTTAAGTTCAGCTCCCTTCCTTCTCCAGTCTGCCTCCCTGCTGGGTTTCATCATGCACAGTGTGTCACAAGGCAGCAGTGCTATGGTGATTAAGCCGCAGAACTTTGGGAGTTGATTTGGAACTGGTACAGTAATTGTGGTACTGTTGAGTCGAGAGAAAAAAAACAACAAGTCTCCAGGTTATGACCACAGTCTCTTGAAATAGAATGGAAAGCGCTGGAGCACCATAGCGGGAAGTATCTCTTTTGTTATATTCCTGGGCCCAATGCATCATTTGAATTGACAAAGTCAGAGTAAACAACGTACTCGCACAGCGATGTGTGTATGGAATGGATGCATGTGTATTTTTGTGTGTAGACTGACTGACATCTCCTGCTCTTTGAAATAGGCTATAATGGCCTTTGATTTAAATTTGGAAAGTGCTAGGGGCACTTCACTGCTCTGGCCCACTTGTTCCCTCATCTCTAATATTCCCCCACTCCGTGTCAGTGCTCTGATGTCAAAACATGCACACATGCACACATGCACATACGCACACACACACACACACACACACACACACACACACACACACACACACACACACACACACACACACACACACATACACACAGTTTGTGTTTGATATGAGGGAGGTGACAGTGAGTTGAGCCCCGGCAGAGCAGAGCGGAGTGGCTCTCCAGCAGGGACGCTGACGTTCACACTTAAATGCTTTAATAGGACTAAAGTAGACAAAGGCCGCCAGTGACGCAGTCGGAGCTATAATGGGCTTGCCACATTGCAGGTTTACTGGACCCTTCCTATTGGACAGAGCTATTTCCAATACCACAATCCCTCATCAGCCTCAGGAAGCTTGTTATAAATAAAAAGTGTAGGTTAATCGCTGCTAACATGTCCCAGTGAAATGTCTGTGGTTTTTCTTTTTTTGTTTTGAAGAGCAGTAGGGAAGGTTGACAGAGGATACTGGAAACTAATTATTTACTTGTGAGTGCAGAGAAATTGGTTTGATGAGACAAATTGACGTACAAATCCTCGTATACTGTACATTCTATTTTGATGGGGAAAAAAGAAGCCACATTTACAAGAACAGATTTTAGGATAGGGTCAAGTTCCAGACAAAATCACTTTGTCATGTTTTATAACTAGGAATTCCATGGTCATGATAATTGTCATTCATGTGACAGTCTTACTTCCCCTTTTCAACAATTATGCCTGAGTCCGTGTTGAGGTCGGCCTTCGGGGTCAGAGCTTGCCTGCTCTGACAGATACTGTGACAGATGGAGCTCTGGGTCTTTAGCCAATCGTTACCTTGCACTTGAAAGCTCGTTATCTCTCACACCATCTTATCCATGTTGAACGCCGAAACTAATTCACAGAGATCGGGAGTTTGCTAAATCTGTAATGTGCCACTATGGGTAGATTTTTGGTTTTTAGTTGTTTTTAGTTAACACTGTTCTTTGAGTATTCTGTTCATAATGAGACAAAGAGAATTCATTATTCTGATGATCTATTTTGATTTTTTTATATCCAAGACGTAAAAATGTATGTATTTGTAGCCCTTGTTGTCTGTTGTTTATACGTAACACAACATATATAATGTGATCTCAGAGAGTTGTTCTATGTCTGGGGGCAAGCCTGCAAGCTGTGCATTTCCTCCTTGGCTTCTTGGTTGTGCTGTGATAAAAGGATCGAAGGGTTAAATGTTTGTCCAGCTGAAACAACACAGTAAAACTCCTTCTCTGTCTCTCTGTTGCCCAGTCGTCAGAGCTCGGCACCTAAAAATAGCCGTGCTGGCTCCACGCCCCTGGCTGGGGGACAGGTCAAATTATGAAGGAAGATGAAAAATTTAAAGGCACAGGCGGCTTGGCCACAAACCCAGCCCTACGCCAGTGGTCGGAGTGAACAGTCGACTTGACTTTTACGGTCTGGAGTCAGATTATATTAACTGTGGATCTTGGCCACGTTGGAGATTTAATGTTAATTGAAGAAGTCCTTCCAGGTTGCTACCTGCTGCACAAAGTTCTGCGTTTGACTTCTCCAGACGTGTGAACCTGTGCACTGTGGTTCCCTTGTTTGCTGTTTCTCGAGTCCACCATGAAACAGTATCAAGGGTATTTCAAGGAAATCGGATGTGAAATCCTGGAGAGGTGCCACAGTTTGAGAAGTTTATGTAATTGCGATCATGCTTTTACGGGCATCTTACCGTTGGCTTCTTTGGCTAGCTAGCTGGAAGCATGCTTCCTGGGTAGCAGCACTGCCCTGGACACACACTGGACCATACACACACACACACACACACACGCAAAAAGCTAATGCAGTGAGGTTACAGTAAATGAACACAGTGTTCCTTTGCTGTCTCGTTCGACTCAACACGTCTTGTCCGAGTTTACAACAATGCTGTTGCTGTTAGTTTTCCTTTTTGTTAGGTTGTGCTTTTGTTGAAACATCCAAAAAAAAGAATCGTTGTAATTTTTTTGTATTGTTTGCCGAAAATGTTCTAAATACATGTTTTTTCTTCTTCTTCACGTTTTGGGAATCACGCGCACGCTATGCTGCTTCACATGCGCCTCTTTTTTCTACATCAAGGCAGAGAGATGGATCATTCTACCCTTGCACCTGAGAGAACAGAATGAAGACGTAAATAGAGTGAGGGATGGAGACCGGTTCGACGAATCAGAAGAGGGAGAGAGAGAGAGAGAGAGAGAGAGAGAGTGAGAGCGATGGAGGAAGCGAGCCTCCATCTGCAGAGAGGGAGTCAGGAGACATGCCTTCTGGCAGGAGCTGAAGAAGACAGCTGTGTTTGGTGTGGTATTTTTAAACGCATCAGTGCCGCTCCAATCCCCGTGCCTCGCCTGACCTATTTTTAGCCAGGGCTGGCCATTGTTCTATTTCTGTCACCTGTGGGCCACGCAGTTGTTGATTCACATGCAAATGAAGCTTGCGCCCTCCCCGGCATTGCGTTACCGCCTCGGCGAGGTGCTCAGTGCGCGGCGCGCGGCTTTCCCTGCAACCCGGCGTCACATCTTCTCTCTGCTCGCGAGGAAAAGCCGCAGACTTGGAGAGAAGCAGGGCGAGAGGCAGATAAGAGAAGAGAGAGAAAAAAAAAGCAGGGCTCTCCTCCTAACGCGGTGTTAGTGTTTGGACCGGGCTGAGGCAGGGCACCGGCCGCCTGCGGGGAGAGCGTGCCGCCTGTGTTACTGCGCTCCAGTGAGAGTGGTTTCTCAGAGGACGGGAGAGAGCGCCGCCCGTTGTCGTGGTCTCTCCCCTGAGTGGCTGAGGGGTGGCTCTTGGTGACAGGAAACGCGAGGCTTGCGATGAGAGCTGAGCGCTGAGTGGAGTATGCTGCAGACGATTTACGAGGGCGAGTCAAGTTTCTCCGCAACAGAACAGCGCGTTGGACACCAGCAGCTGCCCAACCAGAGCAAGATGCACAACGTGAACAGCTCAGGTGATCACACAGCCCGGCGTTTCTACTCCTCTTGAGGAATCTCAGCTTTTACCTCCCCCCCCCCCCCCCTTCTTTGCATTCCAGTCCCTGTCTTTTTCCTCTGGTCCCTACTTCTCTGCTATCTCACATCCTCTGTGCCTCTCTTGCGCACATTCGCTGTCTCCCTCGCTCACGCACTCGCAAACTCTTTGCGCTCAGCCGGTTTCTCATTCCGCGTGAAAAGAGAACCTCTGAGCACAGCAACGTGGTAGGACCAGGCTCCTCTTCCTGAATCAAGGTATTTGCTCTTGTGATGAAGTTGCGCTGCTTTATGAAGGGGTGGCTCCTCTAATCTCTTTTTCTTGTAGTTAAGTTTAAGAGCGAAGAACTATCCCAATATGTTCAACATGCCAAGAGTGTTGTTTTTCTACCAGGAGGAGGAAATGTGTTAACACTATTCCCATGCCCTCCGTGCCTGAAATGAGTCACTGTGAACATGAAAGGGGTGTTGTGTGTTTTGCGAGCTTCCATGTCGGCGTGCACTTTTCAGGGAACAGGAAAAACTGTGAGAGAAATACTGAGGGGACAACTGGGAGGTTTACTCACGCCACAGACACTTGACTGTTCTATTTTTACGAGCCGAGGATTGAACAGAAGAGTAGACGGCTGACAACAGGATGAGTAACGTCTCTTCACTGTATTGACTCAGGATGAGTCGCACCTTATTTGCTTTTATTTTTATTTTTCCTATTTTTAGATGTGGCTGTTGATAAAATGTGTGAAAATGTCTCTGTTCAGAGTTGAGGCTGTTCTGTGAAAACGGTCATGTGGGCTGATCTGGTGGATGTGTACAGACCGAGTGCGTCACGTGAGTGTTACATTTACTGACAAATATATGAGTTCTCACGTCATGCTCTGCAATTAGCCAACGGCAAGTGGGGAAAACAGGTTATTGAATTATTTAAACTGATTTTTTTAAACCTGTTTTTTTCTCTCACACTAATTGACTCAGAACTCTGGTATGAAAAAAGATAATTTAAAACTCGCTTAAAAAAAATTAAATGAAATAAAAACACAGCCTTAAGTCTTGCTTCAGGCAAGCGAACTGCGTGGCTGAAAACTCTCTGAGATCTCCAGGCAGTGGGCTAAACGTGTGGAGATGTGACAATAAAGCAGGAGGATGACAGGGAGATGACACATTCCGTCTCTGTCAATAGAACAGGTTATTTGACTGTCGGGCTGCACTGTTTCAGTGGACCGCGAGTCAAACAACAGCTATACCGAGCGCCTGAATTCGAACTCCTTGCTTATTCTGTGGGTCAGCTATTCTTAGGTGAGTTATTTTGAGCTTATGGCATTAGCCTGCTAAGATTAGGCGTCTGTGCGTTATCATTCCATCTCGGCATGCTCCTGATATAACAGCAGTTGGGAACAGATATTAATAGACCTTATGCCTGTTTAATTTGCTCTTTCCACCATATAGTAAATCACTTGACAGAGACTAACGTTGTCCGTGTAAGGTGCTTCTCCACGATGCCCTTGTTCGAGTTCACTGTGTGTTTAGAGCAGACGCATTCCCTTTAGTCTGATTATTATCAGTGTTTGAGAATATAAATGTTTTGCCGTGAATTTTTTTGGTGAATTGATCCTCATGTCGGCTAAATATATTACTTCTGCAGTGCTTTATGTCACGCTCTGCTTCTCTGCTTTCCCATTTGAAGAGGCACATGAAAATAAAGGGTGCGCTGTTTTGATTAGTGTCAGTAACATTAAAGTTCTGAAAAAAAAAACGGCCCTCAGATGGCCTCTCCAACACGGGAAATCTAATTAGTTTCCCCCGAGCGCAAAATATCCTGTAAAATATCATGCAACCTCCCTTCAATAGGGACCGTCAGACGGTCACAATGCTGCACCTTTCAAGTCCTCTTGTCTGGGTCCTGCATCTATTTACTGTCCGTGCTTCAAGTGCTCACTGCTCAGGAGCGTGTGCCAAATAATACAAAGAATATGGGATTTTGATTCAGTATCGCTCGCCTATTGCTCATTATAAGATTCAAGTAATTCATTATTTCAAACCGTAAGTGATATCAAAGCGAAGAGCATTTAAACAAAAAAGTCCAAATGATAATGCAGGGTATTTTTTTTCTTCTGTTGTAGGAAAGCACATCTTGACAGCGTGTGTTTGATCAGTATGTGAAGGGATGCTTTTCCACTGGTTGGGGGCGGGGGGTTTGGTGTGGCTCAGGCTTTTAAAGACAATTGCCTCTCGCTGATTGATTTATCCGGACTTTTATTGACCTTAGGATCTCTTGCCAGTATCAGATAATGATAAAAAAACAAGTCTTGACATAGGGTCATTTACTCGTCTTGCTTGGACAGAGACTTAGCTTCTGTCCCTTTGTGTATTGTTGTTTTTTGTAAGACAGTTAGGTATGATGGCAGGACAGGTAACGACTGGACCCCTGGCTCCCCTCAGTGAAAGACCCGTGGTGGATTCAGCTCAGCTCGCCTTGTTAGCAGATAGCCTGCAAGCCGCAGCTCTGGCTCAGCTGCACGGACGAGTCTGAGTCTTAAAAATAAAGACCTGTTTCCTGCTTTAGACATGCCAGCTGCTCAAAATAACAAGGCACTTAATGAGAGACCCAGCACCACATTGCAGTTCGAAGCATCAGCTTATTTTTGCCCTCAAACATCTTCTGTATCTCTGGTTCTATTTATACTGTCAGACAGGGAATTTAGATCAACAACCATCTCTATGGCACCGCAAGTGCTTGAACAACATACATGTTTACAGTGTCAACACAAAGTGTGCCATTGTGTCTGCTGCCACCTGGTTAATCAGTAATAAATGATCATGGGCCAGTGTCATGTCGGGTTAATATTCCTTAGACTACATTGTCTAAATGGGTTTGTGATTATATATGATGTTGTGGTGATGTTTTGGTGATGTTTTGCCTGGGTTTGTACTGGATTCTTCCATGCTCAAAAGCAGTTATTAGGAAAATCAGTGAAAAAGATGTTTATATCTTATACTGTTGACTGTTGATTGAAAATATTTGAGACCGAGCCTTATGGAAAGGTGAATAAACTCAGATAAATAATTCTTAACATGCAAATATACCATTTGGGGGGAACATTAGTATCTAGTAAATTAATTCATAATTTTCCAGGTTCTCTTAGTGAAACTCTACTGGGCCTTAATGCCTGAATAAACATGCATATTAATAACTTCAAATTACAATTTATATTGTTAATGTGTTTATCAACACCTTTCAGTACTAAACAGCGGCGTTTAAGTTTCCTTTTTTATAATCAAATCTGAATATTGTTTGCCTTATTCGGTGACACCAAAAGCTGCCTCCAGGTCCAACCTCGACTTGTTAAGGTGTAAGAATGGCTGCACAAATTTTTATTCAGTGGTATAATGTTGAGAATATCGATATTTCCTTCCTCACGTAAGTTGTCAGTTGGTGTTAGTGGGATAAAAAAAGAATCAATTGAAATGTTAAGGTTCTTTTTTTGAACCGGTGAAGACCAATTTGAGTCTGCACGATGACGCACGTTGATAATGATTTACTGTGTGTGTCTCTGTAATTCAGACACCTCGCGTGTTATAGTAATGTCGCTGCTGACGTGCGTGTATTCTCCCTCCAGGGTGGGAAGACGGCTAATGTGGCCCGAGGCAGAAAAAAAAAAAAAATCAACATCTGAAATTAAAGCTGTGATTGTCACTCTGACAACCACTAAGGCTAATGAGAGGCATATCGGTTATAGAAATAAACACTTTGGGGACACTGGCGGTGCGACGCTGCAGTGGGAGTGTGGTCACGCAGGCCATGGGTCACCCAATCCCCCCTGGCAGGCCCTCCACAGCGAGGAATTTGGGCATGGGGCAGGGTGCTTGTCGCGCCCTTGTGCTAAAAACAAATTTGGGACCTGTCATTCATAAATCTCTTGTTTACCAGTGCCTTGAGAAATGTTTTTTGCACTTTCCACCAATCAAGAGGCATCTCACTTTCACGCGGAATAATGTGTTTCACATCACGGGTCAGGATCACCATTTGCACTACGTAGGACCACTGAACCAGAAGTGGCTGGCTCTTCGTCGAGAGGGATTGGTCCAGAATTGACCCAAAAGTTACATAAATGCAACACTGCACGCTTTTATTTTTACCCGTGATAAATTGAGCAGGCGTCCTCACAACTGTGACAGACTTTCGCACATTGTCTATATTAAGAGCCAGCTCAGAAAAACACTTATATATAGCCTAGTTACTGGTGGTTCCGTATACTCCTCTGCCCAAGGAGTATTTTTGTAACAAAGAAACGGTAGATTTCAGTTTCGGGTAGTTTTACTGTGCATTGACTGTAAAGTATCAACTGTAAATTTGGGGCAGTAGATGCAATGGTCTCATGAATTCTGGAATTGAGTAAAATACATGGACAGAGGCATGTTTGGACCTTTTCCCTGTGCTTCAATCAGCGCGTAGAATAATGTCAATCACGAAGAATTTTAGTTTTAAATTATACATTGGGTTGAGGCTTCAGCAGAGCTGGAACAATGCCTATCTACCTTTAGGGACCTTATCATGTTGCCGCATCATTGTCATTCCATCCAGCGCTATTCTTGCCGACACAGTGGACATAGAGTGGACAAGAATAGAACTGGACCCATGAGGCTTTTGTGGTTTCCTCAAGGGCCATTTCATACGGCCTTGGTTATCAAAGGTTGCTTAAGCTTCCACACTCCTCCTCCTCCCCCTTCACATCCTGTTAAACCACTGTCTGAGATTTTCTGATGGTGGCTCAGTTTGATGTGCTGATCAAAGTGGAGATCCTTAATGCCAGTCACAGTGAGGGTACAGAATGAAATATGAGATTAATTAGTTATCGCGGTGGTGAATTTCTCCTTGGCAGCAGGTGTTTTTTCCCCTTTCTCGCTATATTTAGGTCCATTAGGAAGAAATATCACTAAGGCTGCCTGACTCTGAGCCTTTCAACGGTTCACAGGTTCACGGCTAACCCTTGAACAGCACCCACTTTACAAAAGAGTCCTTTGTCAAGTATTTACAAGCCAAGATTAATATTCCCTGTCTGCAGAGAAGGATCTGTTCTACAGGTGCCTGTTCTCTGAGCCTGCCGAGCTGCTGCCCTCCTCTGTCATTTTGATTGGAGCTGTTTTTAGAACATAGGAAGAAAAATTACAACACGGGAGTCCCCTCGAGCTGTCTTCACTCTTTGAACGCGTTGTTTTAGGACAACTTATCACATCGCTTAGCTACTGAAACTCTTCAGAAAATGTGTGTGTGTGTGTGTGTGTGTGTGTGTGTGTGTGTGTGTGTGTGTGTGTGTGTGTGTGTGTGTGTGTGTGTGTGTGTGTGTGTGTGTGTGTGTGTGTGTGTGTGTGTGTGTGTGTGTGTGTGTGTGTGTGTGTGTGTGTGTGTGTGTGTGTGTGTGTGTGCGTGCGTGCGTGCGTGCACACGTTCGTGTGCGTGTGTTGCAGGGTTTTGTAATGCCTCCTCTCTGTCTCTCTCTGCTGGGGACTCCTTTCTTATATAAGAGCAGAAAAAGCTGATATAATAGTCAACATGTCACATTGCCACTGTAGGCAGGAGATGACATGCAGTGAGACTCGATATCTGCAGGATGGGGAGACGTAATTATGTCGCCAGCGTTGCCATGGCAGCGGCAAGTTAGGGTGGTGGATACTAGGGTGTGGGGGTTGTCACAGACCAGGATTGCGCCACTTGCTTTTATGTTTCTATTTATAATCATCGCCGCCACCGCATACACATGGAATGGTTGCAACGAAAAGACAGGCTACATGACAAAACAAATGGGCGCCGGTGATCTTTACAGCATCAGTGAACATTAGGGCGCTACATCTTAATTGATGGCTACGCCCAGTGTTGCTACTTCTTTTGGGCAGGTTTAAACTCCTTCTAATTGATACTTTATTACAGTGTGTGAGGACGAATACATGGCAGGACAAACAAGATTATTTATGTGGACAATATAAATCGAGTGTGTCACTCTCTTCTCGTGCCTCCAAAGAGCAGGTGGTGCAGAAACATTGCCTGTGTTTGTTCTCTTAAATGTGACCCTTGAGAAGATTAAGGCAATGAATGCACTCAATAAATCTCCCTCCAGCCACTGGAATTCTAAGTAGGTTCGACAATGCCTACGCTTCCTTGAATGTCACACCCTGATCAGAATCAGTAACATGTAATTTTCTTTTCAAGAATTGGAAGGATTGAAAGAGTGAAAAATGTGATTCTGTAATTATAATAAAACTACAGTTTAAAGAAGCCAGCTGATAAATTCAGCTGGATACAGAGGTGTGGATTAAAGCAGAAACATAAAGGGCATAAAGAAAAATAATACACAATTACTAATCATCCTATGTGGAACTGAGTGATGAAGTAACCCTGTCCCTGTTGTTCTTAACTGGAAATCGATTTTCTCTGTGGAACAGGCTATATATAGAGCTCGGAGACCAAAGGGATGCCCTCTCACTCTGTATCTGGCAATTACATGTAATGGAGGCAGTTGTCAGAGACAAAGGCGGCTCTTACCAACGCACACATTGCAGCATCTGCACTCAACAGCAGAGATGGAAACACCACAGTATCATGATTTTATAAACACTCGTGGGTTCACAAACTGCTATGCCCCTAAATCCTTTATGCTGAGAAGTGATGTCTGCATGATGTTCTGTGGACTCCCTTTATTTATTTATCAAAACAGTGGAAAGATAGGATTCATGTAAATACTTAAATGACCACTTCAACATTTCGTGCCAAATGTCCATCGAGTGTGTTTCACAGCTGCTCCCAGTGGACTCTCCTCTGAGGGATGTGATCCTGTGTTTGTTTACAGGAGCTTTTATAATTGCATTTTTTCTGAGGATGGCGGAAGAGAAAGATGTGCTCTTTATCCCTGAGCTTTATTCTGCTCTACCCTTGATGCACCCTAAATCTCTAGAAATGTTGTTGCCTGATTGGAACTGATAAAGGTAAAAGTGCAATTAGAGACTAACAAATCTCTTCCTCATTCTCTGCTCTTCCCTCTGTGGACCTCAGTGGACATTAAGACAGACGTGCCATTGGCTGTGGAGCTCTTATCTCCTCTGGACCTGCGCACAGATCTGAGGATGCTGGGGCCAGGCTCGGACCCAGGGCTGTGGGAGAGGCAGCTGCAGCAGGAGCTGCTTCTTATTCAGAAGCAGCAGCAGATCCAGAAGCAGTTACTGATCAGCGAGTTCCAGAAGCAGCATGAGAAGTTGACCCGTCAGCACCAGGCTCAGCTCCAGGAGCACCTGAAGGTCAGTGTTGCATTGAGCAGCTGTATGGACGACAGCACAGCAGCAGTGCTCGAGCACAACGCAGCACGGCATAGTGCAGATCAGTGAAAAAAACATGATGGCTCAGGACAACATTACAGAGTGCAGAAAAGAAGACAACTCAGCACAGCTAGGGAGGGCGTTGAGCAACACATTACAGCACAGCGTGAGTTTTGTTTTTACAGAAAAGTACAGTATAGTCCCATCACAGCGAAACAGAGACTGAGGAAGTTCATAGGAGCCACTCTTGTTTTAAAAATACATTTATCAGTGTGCCTCCTGCTGATGTGGGGCCTGCCTGTTTCTCAGCTCCAGCAGGAGCTCCAGGCCATGAAACAGCAGCAGGAACTTGCAGAGAAGGAGCGTCGTCTGGAGCAGCAGCAGAAGCAGCAGCAGCAGAACCAGCAGGAGAAGGAGCAGGAGAGGCATCGGCGAGAGCAGCATGTCTCCAGCCTTAGCCTCAGGGGCAAGGAGCGCTCCAGAGAGAGTAAGAGCTCGACACCGCCACCGTCACCATCTCTTCACCGTCAGGGGCGGAATTAGTGATTTTGAAGGCCCCCGGGCAAAAGCAAGCATGATGCTGTCTCAAATCATAACGCTCACTATTTTCAATCATTTTTTTAATGCATTACCTTAGTATGGGGCCTCAGCTAAATATCCATGTAACAGCTTGAATGGTTTTCTGTAGCTGAATGCTATGCTGAAAAAGTACTCATGTAGTATTCACACAGAGTTATGCACATGTTCCATTATCATCATTATTATGATTTACTAATAATTAGCAATCCTAATGCTATTAATGTAATATAAGCTCTGGTAGCTTGATGATGAGGAAATGCTGCCAGCACCACCCGGCCCAACTGATATAACATTTGACTATGTTTTTATTTTCCCCTTTTCTTCTCAAACAGCAACCAGTATTTAAGTAAGGATAATTAAGCCTTGTGTTAGAATTGCAGTCGAGGTCCACAATAGCCTTTGTTGGCACACTAGCTATAATCAAGCCATTAAATTATATTGTATTGTATTGTATTGTGATAAAAGGGGGGTTTTCAGTTGCTGTATTTATTTGCCATCTGGCAGCACTTTAAGACCACCCATTCTTCCTGACCAAGACTAATGGCACTCTCAATTGGATCATATTCAGCTGCATAGCTGTAAAATGAATGTATGGGAAATAATCCTCACTGTATTGGACGCTATATTTGCTATTGGAGACGAGACGTGTCGATATCAGGTCTGGGGAACAAGCCATATTACAAACTTGAAATAAACTTTATTCACCAGATGAAGAGAAATATCCAATGATATAAGGATGATGATGATGACATGGTTCTTAACTGGTACATTCAACTGATGACATATTGGCCAGAGCTTAGCCTCAAGAGAACATATCTTATGTCAATAGCACGATGAAAATAGATTCAGAGAGAGTGTTTCATAGCTGTTTTTACCTTATGGCTAATAATAGACTAGATTTAGGACTTTGCCAGGTCAGGTCATTTGAAACTGTGCCCTGCAACTGTAACCGTCCAATGGGAAAGAACATCCCTCGGCAGTATCACTTTAGCAACTTGAAATTAATATAGTGCTCTAAGACCACTAGGGGGAGATCTCCCTACATGAGTTTTGGGTTCCTTGGAAGATGGAGCAAACTCTTTATTGAGATTATTGAAGGAGGGAGAAAAAAAAGAATTGTGGTGATTCAGGAGCGTTTTGAGTTCCAGCAGTAGTTTAAATATGATAAAGGAAAACTTATGAGAAAAATCTGCAAGTTACAGTAGGGTTAAAATTGGATTTTTAATATTACATAGGCAATGATATGCAGTGAGTCGTAGCCCTAGGGTGACCGCAATCCCTTTGCTTCTGTCTTTTGGTCTCACAGGTGCAGTGGCCAGTAACGAGGTGAAGCAGAAACTCCAAGAGTTTCTGTTGAGCAAATCAGCCAAGGACGCTGCCAGTAATGGAGCCAGCCATTCTTTCATCCACCACCAGAAACTCTGGTACACGTAAGTGCTTTTTGTTGTTGTGTTAAAGTAAGATGAAGACACAAAAATATTATGTTCAAATCACATAGACACATAAACATTCTGTAGTATACATTACAAGGTTGTCATTTTGTGTGCTCAGCTCTTCTCACCACACATCGCTGGACCAAAGCTCTTCACCTCTGGGCGGCACATCCCCCACCTGCCAGTATACTCTGCCATCACCATCAGAGAGCAAGGACGACTTCCCCTTGAGGAAGACAGGTATGCTAATTTGCACTCACACACACACACACACACGCACTCACACACACACACACACACACACACAGAGAGACACACGGTTTGGTAAAACGATTTTGATGCTGTGGATTCCTTCTTTTCCATCTACTACACCGGGTTATTCATACAGCGAGTGTCTTTTTGACCCATGTCAATCAAAAGGTCGTTGTGCTCGACGAGTATTTCCTGTGGTTGCTGATGACCTGCTAATGACATCAGTTAGGCTCATTATGACCCCTGCTCCCTCTTCATTCCTCCAGGGCACAACAGAAAACTTTCACAAGGGCTGACGCATGCCAGAAAAGTAACTTAAACCTTCCTTATTCCTATTTGGATTATTCTAAAACGTAGCAGCTGAACACAGCCCCAAATCACAGTCCAATTGTATGTTTTTCGCTTCACGAGTTAAAATTTTAATTACTGTTATTTGTACTGAAATTACCTTGCCATTATTTAAAAGGAACCACATTTGTCCCTATGTTACAATAATAAACCAAGTTGCGAGGCCTCTTTGAACTGTTTAGTGTCGAATGAGGGAATTAAAGCAGATTAATTTCTCCTGAGTCACGGGTTTTAAAAATTATTTTGAAAAGACACAGGTTTCCACCAAAAAGCAGCTCAGGTTTGTTGGTTTAAAGTCTGAGGAACCCTTTGGGGATGACTGTGTAAATAAGAATGATTCTTGCCTCTCTTGGTTTGCAAGTTCTCGCCGAGCTGAAAACTTCATAATTTGGCAGTGAGGTCACCAAATTGCATTATGATCTTTTCCCTTCTGTGTCTCTTGTAATTACACTGGAAAACAATTATACTTGTTGAGTTATTTAACTAAAGGCCTGTCATGTTGCGTGTATACACAATTTGAAGATCAAGTACAGGAATTACATCTTGTAAATTAAAGTAACTGCCTGGAAAGAATAAATATTAGAAAGGTAAATGAGAGCTTGACGGCTTTTATTTATTGTAATGTCTTTGAATCATACCATCTTCAAACCATATTTACATTTGTGAAGTATAACTTTAGACTCACAAGGTCAGGAGTTGCCTCACAAGTTTAATAACCAGTTTGAGACAGTTTTCTAAAATAAAAGGGAGAACGTTTATCGTAGCAAAAAGGGCAGGTTTAAACAAACGTCTGCTTTCTCTTCTGCTCAAACACGTAATTTTCATCCTTTCGTTCATGGTTAAATAATCTCCCCGATGTCTGTGCATGACTCTTTTGCACTGATAAAACCATTTCTTGCTCTCTGGATTCCTGAATCTATATGTGGTCATTTCCTGCTCAGGCCTTCCTCCCCCACTTCCTGTCTGTCTTCATTAAAGTCCTCTGAGAGCTTGGCACGCGAGGGGGACGCACAAAGGTAGTGTTGTTCCCAGAGCCACTGGCTGTTGCTGATAGCTGATTGGCAGGTGTTGCAGAGTTAGGACTGGCACAGGCAGGATGAACCTGGACAGGACTGTTTGTTTAAGCAAAGATAGCTCTTTGAAAACAAAGTGGAGATGACTCAAATCCCCCACTGCTTCGTTTCTCTTGAGGGCAAACAATCAGAGTTGGAGGTTCATATAATACTGTGTATATCGTGGAAGACTTGGTAAGTTGGTGATGAGTAAATCTTTTGTAAGTTTTAAATATGACATTTAGGTTTCAATGGACCTCCCATGAAACCTTACTATTCAAGTAAGGTTAATGTATTTAGTTCTTTTCCCTGGAAATTGTTGAAAAACCTTTGTGACAATTTAAATTCAGCTTCACGTCATGTTAAGCACACCACAGGCAGACAACAACATAATAGCTCCGGAAAATGTAGAGATGACGATTTCAACTATGAACCACTTCTGAAAATAGAAATCTAAAGAAACAATATGTGCTTTTATTAACAGTGAAATCATCCTTAAAAATATGCAGAACAGCTGTGATGCCCTTGGTTTCAATTTCCTCACATAAAAACAAAAATAGTTTGAAGAATTTCACGTGATTAACTTGTTTACTTGGTACATCCTCTTTGTTTTACTTCCAGCAACTAGAATAGACCGGACCAAGGCCACGCCATAGTTTGTGCCTAGAATAGTCTCAGCTTAGCAGTAAGAAGTGCAACACCCTCTCTGGTCTTGACCCAGTTACCAAGTGTGTGCGTTCAGCAGGTGCAGGAAAGATTTTCAGAAATTATCCTACAAAGGTAAAACTGTAAAAGCCTTAAGCGTATGAAAGTGAAGTCTGTGCGGAAACTCCTTTATTAAGAATATGATAAGATCTTGGTTTTATCGGAAACATGAACAAAAGAATGCAACGTTCTGATCTCATGGCAAAGAATATTTAAACTCTGAGGAACTTTAACTCCGCTTTGGTTCAAAATACTATAATGTTGAGTTAAAGTAAACAGAAACCATCCAGCGAGCATTCATTCTGCCATTTCAGCCTCAAGTTACATAAGAATATCAGTCAAAATGCATAGCAGACCTCCGTGTGTCCTGAACACACACCTCAGCTTTCCACAGCCATCATTCCAGGTCCAGGCTCTAATGGACGCCGACACTCACAGTGGCAGCGGAGTTAAAAATTCTGATTAAGTGGAGATAGCATAACACATTCGCTGGCACAGCCTCTAGCCCTGCAGCACCACTTTTAAACATAATAAAGTGATTGATTTATGAATGTGGTATATTGAAGGCATTACTGTGTGTTTTCATTAACTGAGAAGCCAGTGCAGAGGTGACCCAGGTGTTCCGTGTATATGTATGTACGTCGCCGCTACCATCATCATCATCGCCTCCTGTTGCACAGTGCACCAGGGCATTTTTTCCATGGAGACCGTTGAGAAAGTGTTTGTTCCTGTGCTGCTGTCTGGCGTTCCCGTGGCGACCAATTGGGATGCGTAGCTTGGTGGCAGCAGTGTGTAAAAATAGAAAGCAATCAAGGCAGCGGGGCGTGAAGCAGATTCATACGACTCCCAACAGCGTTTTCTCTCCATTTATCTCTCCTGCCTCCTTTCTTCCTCCCTTGCTCGTATTCATTCTACCTCACACCCACAGGATTAGAGGTCTGTGCCACGTATTAGGGAAGAAGGTTTTGCTGCTTTTGACAAAAGCCAGAAATAGCAGCATCTGGCCCACTCTCCTCGCTGTGCCCCATCACTGCTCCCTCTTCTCCTCCCTGCAGCGTACCCACGTCATAGCCCCACTTCCGTATGTATAGCTCTATGTTGTGCACATTGCAAGGGGGCCTATTTAATTATTGATTGGAACTGAATAATTGAAACAGGTTGGCTATTGTGTAACAGTAGGTTTACATAACTCCGATACAGCTTTGTGCCAGGGCCTTCGGTCAAAGGCCAGCTCATCTGTTCTGCTCCTTTACTTGAGTGTGTAAAGATAGCTGTGGGATTCCTTGTCCAAAGGAAGATGGGAAGTCTGTATGAGACACCCTGACCCAGTGACTCCCTCTCATTCTGACTAGACAGGAGCACGACTTATTATAGGACTTTTGTCAGACACAAAAGAATTTACATGCATCCATGTAACTGATCTTACAATATTCAGAATTAATTCCATGACTTGACATAACCGCCAGTCTTTATAAGATTATTTGCCTTACATATATATATATATAATTTTTTTTTATTATTATTATTTTTTTGTGATATTGTCTTTACTTTTATCAGACATTGTCAGGACTGTATATGTAACTACAATGAAGGACTCAAAGGTTATGTCCTCAGTTGTCTACTAAATGTACTCAATGTTTTTCTTAAATCTATAGGCATTGTGCAGGATTTAAATTCTAAAATAAATAGTAAATTATTAAATTTTTTTTACAGAATAAAAGGTTAAATAAAGAACATAATAATGTTTCATAAGTCCCTGATTATGCCTCTGTTGAGTAGTTACACTTTTGTGGTTTTCCTTTAGAAACAATTGCGTAGGGAAAATAGCATTCAGCGTCATCAAACTTTGGCATTGTTTTGATATTCCAGGGATGGCGATTATCACTGGTGTGTTACAGTGTTCAAGTGCACCAGTTAAAATAAGGGTTTAAAAATGATTAAAACCATTTACAATGTCTAAAAACAATCTGTCTGTTGTGAAGAATATAACGTTGTCTTTTCTGTCATCACTGATGGACTGGATGGATTTGTAAGTCTGGATCAGTTCAGGCCTGTGTGTGTGTGTGTGTGTGTGTGTGTGTGTGTGTGTGTGTGTGTGTGTGTGTGTGTGTGTGTGTGTGTGTGTGTGTGTGTGTGTGTGTGTGTGTGTGTGTGTGTGTGTGTGTGTGTGTGTGTGTGTGTGTGTGTGTGTGTGTGTGTGTGTGTGACTTCGGAGTGGTGTGTTCGGGTATCTCTGTTTTGCATTAGGAGGAGGAGGCGGGGGGCGTGGGGAGGGCCTGAAACATCTGCCATGTTTTTGTGTTAGTTTAACTGTTGCTACTGTATCAGACTGTGGTCACCAGGGCGGCAGGTAGCGGACTCCTTCACTTAGAGCCTGTGTGTTGCTCAACCTAATTTAGACCAGATGAGGTGGAAATGGGCCCAATCCTGACTCATTTAATTTATCTGAAACCTGCTCTGTATTCCGCCGTAACTGAAATCTTTACATGTCAATGTGCGACAGCATTGCTTATTTTCTAACTGATTTATAGTCTTTTTATTCCTCGTTTAGTTTCCTCTTATTTTTACAACGTTACTGTTTTATTTGATAATGTTCATGTTCATTCAGGCCAAATAAAAACTGTTTGACTCTATAAAAATAGCCACAGTACAATCACATGGTTGAATAATTTATCTATATTTGAGATATATCTACAAATAATATAATGTGAAGCTTATAGTGAAAATATCTATTCCTTGTGTTTCAGCCTCTGAGCCCAACCTGAAGGTACGATCCAGACTGAAGCAGAAAGTAGCAGAGAGGAGGAGCAGTCCAATGCTGAAGAGAAGAGACGGAAACATCATGACTCCTTATAAGAAGAGGGCCCTGGAGCTAATGGGTGTGTAGAGTCTATCGATTACATTTATATTTGTTTCTGAGAAGTGTTTTTTTTTTCTTCTAAAACAAGCTTGAAAATTGTCTACATCATCATATTATCTGGTGTTTTAAAATGATCCCTGGAAACATTACAAGCCCATATCCCAGTGTCATTATTACAGTGCTGGACATTATAAGGAGCAATTATACAATGCAGTAACATTCTGTATAATGTTCGTTGCACTTCAGTGATAAGAAAGAACCATTGTAATCAGGCAGCCGTGACCGTACACATTAAAAGTGTTGTTAGGCTGCAGCTGTTTTTCCAAGCCTCTAAGTGTGTGTGTGTGTGTGTGTGTGTGTGTGTGTGTGGGTGTGGGTGTGTGTGTGTGCGCGTGCGCGCGTGCGCGCGTGCGTCATGTAGAGAGGGAGCTCGCATACTGTGTCTAAACTCCTTGATGTTTCCTAGACTCTACACCCACGAACAGTGCCCCCGGCTCCGGCCCCAGCTCTCCCATAGGGGCCTCCAGTGCCTTGGGGGGTGAAAATGGACCCTCCTCCCTGCCTACTACCACAAAAACGGAGGTATGTTTGTAGATCAAGAGCACTCTGAATGATTTTCAAAAACAAAACAAAAAAACCTTTTGATGCTTACATGGAAATCATGTAGTATCGAAACTATAATTTTGTGTCAGGGCTGTAAATGCCTGTGTCCTTCTGCGCGCAGCTATAAAAACAGCCTCTGTCTGTTACACTCCGATGAAAATGGCTCCCCACACTGACATTAAAGAGGCACAGCTTGACCCACACGTCTGATTACTTGTAAAGTAAAGATGACATTATGCAGGAAAATAAATGGACTCTGTCAGTGTTGGGATTCTTAACACATACAGTGCAAAACGCTGCACATTTTTCTATCCAGGAGTTGTTGGTTTTTTTTCAGTGCTGTACAATCAGTTTTATGTGTAGCAAAAAAAAAAACATCTTTAGTTTGGCTATAAGTTTGCTGTTGGCTTGTAATGGTGTCCCTGTCATTGGCCTGGCTGCGTGCCTGTACTGAGTGGTTCTGAGGCGTTTCCCAATAGATTCATGGCTGAGTTACTGACTAGAGTTCCCCTCGGACCGAGCTCACAAAGCAGACCATTATAGAGGGTGGCAGAAATGACACATCTCAGAACAATATTAAGAGAACAGCTGTGTTTGTCTTAACCATCGCTGTTTACTCTCCCAGGGACCTCCAGTGACACAGAGAATGGTAAGACGCCCTGACATCGGGCTGAAGGTTGAGGCTCAGGGAGACAGACGAACTGTGGAGTTTAATTGATATCCCAGGCACTGGTAGCCAAAGACACCCACATGCTAACAACATAAACACACAGGATTGCTATTGTATCAGCCCGAGCTGAGGCTCTCATGAAAGACATTGGTGGACGGCGCGGCTGCCTGTAGACCTCATGCCTGTTGCAAAAGCAAGGCGTGTTTATGCAACGTTACATTAGGTATCCTTTTTCAGAGGGAACGGGTCCCTCGGGTCAAATATAGGCCGGATATCCACATACAGGTCACTGAGTACTGGTAGGGGTTGGAAGGATAAACATGGCTGTTCCAAACCACATGCTGGTCCACTGCTCTGCTGGGCACAGGAAGTATGCCCCAGTGCTGATGTTCTCTGCGAGAGAAGCCCGAGGGTGGGGACCGCGGAGTTAGAAAAGGCAGCAGGCCGACTGGGGACTAAAAGAACTGAGGGTGGAGTGGTAGATTTAGGGGTTTGGAGTGTTTCATTTCATAATAGTGTATCATCGTCAGCGGTGCCGTTATGTGAAGCTCCAGGAATCTTTTGCTACCTGTCACTCCTTTATATAATCCATCATAAAAAAACATGCACCTTTCCGTTTGCAGCAAGGAGGACTGTTGTTCGTCATAGTGCATTAAGGTTTATGCCACTGCCCATGTTGCCTTTTGAAATCGTCCATAGTGGGATTTCTAAAACTGTCACCTCCTCCTAAATCTTTCTCTCTTTTTTTGCTCTGTCCTTTGTGTTTAATCCAGAGATGGCCTTCACAGCCGAGATTATTCCGACCCGATGGCGCTGTGTCCATGCTGAGTTTATACACATCTCCTTCCTTACCCAACATCTCCCTGGGGCTCTCAACTGCATCCTCGCCCATTAGTGTGAGTACAAATTTTGCAGACGTTCTCAGATAACCCGAGTGTTTATATAAAATTCTAGCTTAATACGCCAGTTTAGTTGTTCAGTGATGGCAAGCTTTTCAGCTTAGTCAGTACATTGCCAAACCTGCCATCAGTGGATTTCTTGGTTCTCTGTACGCTCGCAGGTCTCTGACTTGTGGCCCCAAATGATTCTATCGGCCTTAGATAAATATTGCTCTGCAGTGTCTCGTGTCCATCATGTTTTTTATCTTCCTCTATTACCTCATTTATCACAGTTTTAAAAAGTCCAAGGCCACTCATGTGCAACTCCCGATAACACAGCAGATGATATATCATCTTTTAGTTCTCTGGCACATTCCACAGAGGCCTGTTCATCAGCTACACTGACTTCTAACCATTCATGGTCTCTGAAGAATTAATTCACAAAAATCTGCTGATATTATTGGAGTTGACTTGTTAAAAGTTAACAGTTATAATTCTGACAAATATATTATAAATAACAAATGCTAGAGCACAGCAATGTGAGCAACAAATAACCATCGCTCTTATCATCTTTCTCTTCTGTTAGGCTGCCATGGGGTTAAAAGACAGATCAACGGAAATCAAGCATGGGCTTCCTGGGAATCTCCTGGGCCCCGTGCCCCTTCAGACGGGCCTGGAGTCTAAGGTGAGCCACAGTCACCAGGCTCTCCTCCAACACCTGCTTCAGAAGGAGCAGATGAGGCAGCAGAAGATCCTCTGCTCTGGTAAGTCTGACTTCTCTTACGTCTTCAAGCATCACCTTACATTGTGTAAATGCAACACATTCACTTAAGGACTTTAGGAGAAATATATAAAAGCTTTTCTTTTTTGTTTTTCTTGTCAAGGCCAAGGCTCCATGTCGTCCCATCCGCAGTCCCCTCTGGCCATGAAGGATCGCCCCTCTGGCAGTCGGCCTAAACTACCAAAACACCGGCCCTTGAACCGAACCCAGTCGGCTCCGCTGCCCCAGAACACACTGGCTCAACTTGTCATCCAGCAGCAACACCAGCACTTCTTGGAGAGACAAAAACAGTACCAGCAGCAGATCCATATAAATAAGGTATTGTGCTGTTCCTCGATATTCAAATCACGGGGGAGGATTTTGACTTTCAGATTGCTCTTTGCAGCATTCTGTATTCCTTACTTTACTGCGGGGAGTCTGATTTAATCGTTTTGAGCACACAAATGCTGATCTATTTTTAGCCTTTTGTAAAAGCATCTGCGGCAGCTCAAGTTTACAGAACCGGGCCCGGGTCTGTTCTTCCCTGGAATCCTGGTGTTTTTTCTGCGGAGCAAAGAACTTCTGCCTGACTTCAAATAGAGAAGAAATGCTTCCCCTGCACTAATTCTGTTATCATAGCTTAAGGCATCAGTGGCATTCACATGCTAACTCTGTGAAATTCAATTCAAGCCAGGTTCAAATGAAGGAAAAAGTGCCCAGAATACATTTTGTTCCTCTGTGGCAATATTTGTGTTTCTGGTAGCTGGCCGAGGTGACCTCGCCATACACAGAGTGCAATTATTCTGGTGAGGGACGTGTGTGAGGTGGCAGACACTGAAAGGCAGCATTGTGTGAGCTCACATACTGATGTGTCCCAACGCTGGGTCCCGAAAGAGCCATGGGAACCATAGAGCAGCTCTTACCTGGAAGTAATAAAAAAAAAAAAGCACAAAGCGCCACAAGCACACTGTGAGTCATACAGTACAGATACAACGTTTACTGTTTGAATTCCTCTGTAACACTTAAAGTGCTCCAGCTTGAGAAATGATGTTTGGTGATAGCACCTGTACTTATTGAACAGTACCCCACGATGTCCACTTGAGGCATTGAAGAGAGCTTTGGAACGATTGCGACGTCTTGTCATGTACTACGTGAACAGGCCGTGCTGTGATCACTCAGGCCAATGAGATCGCGAGTAAAGCCTCTTTCAGTGGAGGTTATAAATGGCCACTAATCAGGGATGAGCCCCCAGTGTTTATTGAGAGGGATCGCCAAAACATTGCCCTAATTAATTTCCTAGCAGAGGCTCGTCTGCGGGTTGTTTTTAAACGTCCTTTTGTGCCTGCAACAGTAGGGGGCACTAATGGAAATTTACAAGAGCTTAAGGATTTTAAGAGGAGGTATGAACAGTGTTTGCTAATGCCAAACTAAGGAGGCTAATTCTTGTAGCTGAAGGGATATTTATATAAGGCCCACATTCTGTAGACAGTAATGTTTGTGGTTACCAGCTGTGCGGGGATGGCGCTTATCGGTCCGTTCATAGAGCCCTCTTGTGGTCGAGTCATCGTGTCATGGCACAGTTTCAGTGGTTCTGATATAACAAAGCTGCAAGACAGTGAAACATCCCCCTGCATACTATTGCACTATTCAGAGTCTGAACTCATGCGCCTCTGTTTGCAGGTCTCTTAGTATGAACACATGAAAATACCCAAAAAACTAATAAAAACAGTCACAAAAGAATAACATCACTGAAGGTGTGACAGAAATTTAATCATGACCAACAATACAAATAATAATATTTACTTGTGAAACAACACAACTTTTACATTCTGAAGCTTTTTTTAAAGCAACTGAATGACACTAATCCACTTACCTGGGGCAGCCACCATTAGTGAATGTTGTTTATTCACCCACATAAATAACAGGAACAACAGCTAATCTACCTTTAAGCCTCCTTAAAATGTATTTTTTACCAAAGCCACTAGCCAGTTTGACATTTCCCTTTGGCATAGTATTAAAGTTACAGTAGTTTTTTATTGAATACTGATATGCGTTTGCCATTTTCTGTGGTTGTGTCAATGTCAGTTGGTTTTTCCAACTTCCTGAGTCTTTTGTGTTTTGTTCCAATGTAAGATGAATACTCTATTTTGCAAACTACAGTGTCAGACTGGATTTATCAATGTGGAAATGCTCACACTTGTGGCTTGTGTATATTAAAACTGTCCACCACCAAGTGTTTGTTTCCTCCAATCCTGTAATTACTGCAGTTTTTAGATTTTCCAACAAAACCGCCTGTAAAAAAAAAAGTAATTTAAGTAGCTACTGAGTAAGTAGTAGTAAAAAGTACATATAGATATGACACATTAGTGGGTTATTTATGTCGTAAAGAGGTTATAAAGAGTTTGATTTGATTAATTTACTGGAGAATTGGCAAAAAAATAATACAATTAGTAGTTGGAAAACATTATATTGTTAAAAGACTGTGAGAAGGCCTTGATTTTAAATGGTGAGACAAATCCTTCTGCTGCTCTCTGGATGTATTGTATTGTTCACAATCACTGATGTGGATTCTGTGTGTGTGTGTGTGTTTTGCAGCTGCTGTCCAAGTCCATCGAGCAGTTACGTCAGCCCAGCGCCCACCTGCAGGAGTCGGAGGAAGAGTTGGAGGAGCAGCACGGGGAGCAGATGGAGAGAATGCAGGAGGACAGGCTGCCCCCTGGAGGCGTCATCCGGAAGCACACGCTCAGCAGCAGCAGCAGCAGCGGCTCGAGCGCTGAGCTCCCCGACGTCCCCCACTACGGGGTCATCAAGGTCAAGGAGGAGCCGGCTGATAGCGAGGACGAGGCTCTGACCGGTCAGAGCTTAGAGTCAGAGCAGAGCACCTATCTGCACCAGGTCAAAGGGAGACTGGTGATAAGAGCCATGATCTGAGATGGGAAGAGGATGAGATCACACACTCGCAACATTCGCAGATACACAAGTCTCTGCAAACCTGCATCTGCATCCCTATACATGCACACACACACGCACACACACACACACACACGCACGCACGCAAGCAGCAGCAGCAACAGCAGCAGCTATTGCACAGTAAGCCAGCTCTCCCTGTCAAGACCCTGTTTTACCTTTTACTAAGCTGCAGCCTCGCTCATCCCACACTCTAAGACTCTCTGACTGTTTGTGACCTTTTGTGTAGTGATATCACTTTTGTGTATATAGTATGGAAAAAATTTAGACCGTTCTTTCAAGAGCTGCTTTGCTCATCAAGTGACGAAAAAGTGTAATGTACATATACTGTGGATTTAGCATCTAAGGTGATTTCTGGAGGGAAGGGCGAAACAGGTGTACAGCTTTGAAGAGCCGACTTGTGTTCCCGTTGTGTTTTTGTTTTTTTGCCATAAAATATTTGAATTCTCTTCTATCCACTTCTGTGTTTGCAAATTCTCATAAAGTCCCGCGGTGTGTTGAAGAGTTCAAGACATGACATACTCTGTTGTTCTCAAAAATCTGTGATGATGTTCCACGTCAGTGGTCTCCGAACTGAAATAATGAACATCTGTCTTAGAGAGAATGTATACTCGGAGCCTGAGAAAGGACGCTCCCTCATGGCAGACCTTTTTGCGCTGGGAGTGATTTTGCCATTGGAATATGGTCCGCTGCTCATATTGCAATTTGAAGATTAAAGCACTAAATCCTTGCTTGGGTGTGCAGGCATCTCCCAACACATCCTGAGTCTCCATGTCTCTCTCCCTGAGCAGTCCCGGAGCCAGGGCCCTGTGCGCTAAGCCCAGCTATCCTCCCTCTCTCCCTCTGGGTCCAAATCAAAGCTCGGGGCCGGGTTCCTGCCCAGCTTTCAGCAGAGGAGTCAGAGAGAAAGAGAGAACGAGAGAGAGAGAGAGAGAGAGAGGGCCGGGCAGGAAATGCCTTCGAGAAGCCAGGAGTTGGAGTGATTCATGTGTGCAGGAATGTTGAGAGAGGAGGACCTAGGGTTGGAGGAGTCCAAGGGGCCAGGCTTGAGAATTGATTTACTGTCAAGACGAATTACAAAGTGAGTGGGGATATGGTTAAGGGAGTCCTTTTTAAGGGGAATCGCTTCCTTCGTATTCCCTCGTGGCATGGTTACCTCAATATGCAGGTTTGATGTTACTTCAACAAAAAAGCCCTGGATGGGACCTTGCCTCTTCTTTCTTTTTTTTCTACTTTTTTTTTTTTTTAAATCCTGTTTTCCCCTGAAAGTGCCCATTGCGACATGTATAGTCCGTCTTAAAGTGATCGATCAAATGTATTGCATAGCTGTAAACCTTCCAGTTTCATTTGTACCGTCAGCTACATGTAAAAAAAAAAATGAAACCTGTGAGGACCTGTGTTTGGATTCATGTGAAAATCAAAACTGTTTGTCTTATGCTGTACATCCAAATAGTCCGGTTGTAATGTTTCTTAGTGTAAGTAAACACAATCAGAACAATGTGAGTCTTGTTCTCTTGCTCCTTTGATTTGGTTGTAACGAGAACCCCTTTGCTGTCAGTGGGGGTGGGGGGGTCGGGTCCTGTTCATGTGGTCTGTTCATAGCAGTTTGCCGTTTTCTTCTCTCTTTTTTTGCCTTGTGTGATGAACATTTCTTTTTTTAAATAAACTTAATTTACCTCCGATCTTCTCGCATGTTGCAGATTTATTATGCAGCGTATGTATTTCCACGTGGGATAAGATGTGATATGTGAGTACGCGGAGGAAAGGAAGCTAAATTCACCGTTTCGGCTCTCGTGAAATCCTTCAAAACGTTTCGTCCTGTAAATTCACAAAAGACACTGTTGATTATTTAGAAATGAGTGTCTCGAATGGACTGCCTAAATCATTAGCTCAGCTTGCCTTTCCCACACTAGGCCCTATAACCCTGCTCTTTATTTCCAGGGGATCTGTGTAACCCTTTAAAGGGAGCTTAAGAGGCTCTCAAAAACATTTCTTTGATGTGAGCGAGCGAGGTTCCTTCAGAGCAGTCAAGATAAGGTGAGCTGCGAGTGGGTGATATATGACTTATGCGGAGACTCTCAAACCAAGCTTAAGCAATTTCACAGCGAGCTTAGGTCATGGGACTGGCCTGATATGCTATACACGCAATGATGAGCCTGGAAAAGTTCACTCATAGTCTAATGTTGCTCTGTGCAGAGCAACCAGTCCGAGAGCATCTTTAAAATGGCCACTGACCAAAATTATGACCATACAAAGTGAGAAAGCCTCCATTCACGTAAGGATATACAACAATAACTTTTATCCAAATAGGAACCTCTTGGAGAGTATTTTCACAAAGGTGTGGAGTTACCTCACATTCAGAAGTATTTGAGTTCAATTAGACGCTGACTCTTAAGTAAATTCCATCTGTCCCGGGCTTCAGGCCCTTGTGATTTCAAATGAGCTGTTACAAAGGCAGAAAAAAAAAGAACGAAGCCTAAATCTATCTGTACTGCCGCTCCCCAGCTGTGCACAGAGCTAGTTGTAAAAGTAAACAAGCATTTTTTTTAAAGGTGTATGGAAGTAAGGAAGACATAGGCCCACCTATTTCCTCTTATATTGATTACTGTAGACGCTAAGTGAGGGCCAGAGTTTTCACCACCTACAGTGCTGTAAAAAATAGGCGTTTGGATGCAACGTGCACATACAGGAATGACTGACGGATGATGGTGATCATAACGTGGCCAGAAAGTCTAAAGATCTCAAGGCGCCATTTCAAATGGCTTTATTCCTATTGCATGAGGACCATCGAGAAATCGAATTCTTACACTCAGAAGGTCTGCCAAATATTGAAATAGTGTCCCAGTGCTCTGAAGCCTCTCAGAGAGAATAACACAGTCACAGTAAACTTTAAACACTGTGAACAGTAAGAACGCAGGGTTTTAACAACAGCCCAAGTTGGATTTGTTTGTCAGCTTTCTAGGTAAAGTGCATTATTTCCAAAATAATACATTTGATGGCTGAGAATGTAAGAAAGAAGGTCCTCCCGGATAAAAATGCATCTATTTCTAAGTGAGTTTAACCAAGTGAGTTTAATTGAATCAGGAACTTATTATTATAACAATTTTACCATTGACAAACATGGTGACCTTCTGTTTTCCATCTCACTGGTGGATATGAATTACTGTCGCAGCATCACATACTGTACAGTGGACCTGGTGAGGGAGCTCTGGGGAGGAAAGTGTGGTTGCATCCATCTGAACCAATAGCCAAGTCATAT
This sequence comes from Scophthalmus maximus, assembly GCF_022379125.1. Taxonomy (NCBI): domain Eukaryota; kingdom Metazoa; phylum Chordata; class Actinopteri; order Pleuronectiformes; family Scophthalmidae; genus Scophthalmus; species Scophthalmus maximus. The sequence goes on along the minus strand of NC_061515.1, from coordinate 10,463,545 downwards.
GAGTGAAGGTACGAGTCTGTCGCGGCCCTCTGCCCTTCAATGTGATGACACTGATGTGATCAGAGGTGAGATTATGAAGATGACTTGTGATAATCACCTGATAATCACAAGTCATGTGTCACCAGAGCCTTGAAGCTGAGTCACCAAAACACTCAACTGACCTGACATGTCGATCCCCGGCTCCTCCTTTGGGAAAAAATATTGAATCCCAAAGTGCTTTGTGCGGTTGTTAAGACTAGAAAAGTGTTTTATCGTACTTGACTGTGCAGTGCATCTTTCCACATAACAAGCTGCGGTTTAGATTTTACCGATAGTGACACAGACTTGCACTTCCTGGCTGTGTTAGCAGCATCCACATATTAAACAATGCAAGATCCAGGCTAGAATTTCCAGCTGCAGCAATGCAAGATTCCAGACTAATTCTCCAGTTTGCCACTACGATCCTTGACCTTACAGTCTCTTTCTGACTCCAGTTGGATTGTCCAATGTGCATGTAATGACAGGATGTATAGGTCATAAATGTGTAGGTTATCATCCCCGGACTATAGCAGCAATATGTGCACAGTTTAGAATATTAAAAGAAGAACTGGAAGGAGAATTCCCAGACTACAGCGGCAGATGAAATCACGCATGATGATGGAGTTAAATTGCTGAAGTAAAGGCATGAAGTCCACCTGGCAGCCGTGGTCCTCGTGACCAAGCAAAGCCAAAGTTTCCTGGTTAACACAGAACAGCTGTAGAAACTCCGCTGTCTTTGGCCTCTAATCAATAGTCCTATGGGTTAATACCTGCCACTTAATACATTGCCATCCCCTCTTGACTTGGCTGCCCTTCAGGTGACAAGTTCACCGCACACACCTTCGTTGACGGCCTCGCCGAGCTGGAGCAAACCTGCTGACCTGCAGCTGTGTTCTCTCCAGCCAACCGCTCTTGACCCAACTCTTCGGATCACAAATTTGACAATCAAGTCACGCAGTCTGGGTCCACAGGATGATTGATGAGGAGGAAAACCCAAAGATGTTGCTGGATCCTCGTAGAGACACAAAAACCACCAGACATTTCCCCCATGACTGCACAATTTCATGTCTGACAAAAGCGCCACACACCATTCCAAGAAGTTTCTAAATCCTACTCCACTGAAGTCGAAGTAAGTGTTAGCAGATCAACAAATTCTCGGATTGCTGTTTATGTTCATGGATTATCCGCAGAGGACATTTGATGAACTAGTTTCCCCATAGTGGTAACCCACCGTGACGTCACCCATTGGTTTGTGAACTTCTGTTTTGAAGCCTCAAGTTTAGTAGTTTGACTACTACTACCCACCTACACCTGCAACCATGCACCGATTGGACCGTATTGTCTGTCGATCATGCTGTATCCACGCCCCAAATGCATACAGTACTTTATCATCTTCTTTACTCTAAATGAGACAATTTACAAAATGAACATCATGCTGTATTTGAGAAGACTTGAAACTGGAGATTGAGACGATAAACTCCTCCGGAAAATGTTTACTGACGTTATAAATCAAGTGAGAAGTATTAGTAAGAGAGTCATTTTCTCCTAGTCTTCTACAGAAACTGACTTCTTATTGCAACCAGTTGAATCGCCCTCTGTTGGTGACTCCATAGAATAAAGGCCTCAGTCACTTCCGCATTGGCCTAATTTCCAGAACTATGTCTATTTTTAAACACAGTCTATGGTTTTCCCCCATTATGTGGTACAGTGATTGAAAGAATTATTCATCCTTTCAATCTCTGGTTGGTTTCAGTAGTTTGCATAACCAGTTTGCTAAAGCTTCAGTTTGAGGGTCACATGTCTTATTGTCTTCTTCCTTCTTCATCTACCAGGTGATCCAGTGGCATCTGGCATGCTGGCAACTGACATATAGGAATGAAACCTTGTACTTCTCACCTCATTTGAATCATCTGGCCAGATATCTGCAGCTTATCATGACAACTATTCTATCTGCACCTCTTAGGCGAAATTATATTAATTTTATTATTTATTAACACTTTTATCACTTCATCATTTTCTTATATTGGACGTAATATATAACTTTGTGAGATGGACTTTATATTCAAGCCTTGCCCACCAAAGTTGAAGATAACAAAGGGCAAAAATAGCTCATAAAGGAAATTTTCCACCTTCTCTGTGTGCATGTCAAGATTTGTACGAATCTGGCATCCGGCAGTACAACGTGGTGTTTTTCTTTCCATGTGCTGTTAACCATGCTCGAGGTGTAGGACAGTGCAGCACTGGCTGCAAGTGGAGGAGACTGTTTTGTGTGTTATTGTAAAAAATAAAGTAGAAGAAAAAAGGACTGATGATCTGAAGACGACAGATTCTTTGTGGCCTATGTTGTCTGCGAAGCCAAGATTTCCTTCTTTGATGGCCTGTGTGCCTGTCATTAAAGATTAAATCACACAGTTTATGAGAATAATACATATAAAACTGCAATTTCAAAAACAAAGCTTGATTTGTTCAGTAAGCATCTCAAAGAAGTGTACTTTTATGAATGGAATATGCATTGTTTTGCGTAAAAAAAAAAAGAATTTCTTGTATATTAAAAAAACCTGACCCACAGGAGACAGCATCTTCAGAAAACATCCTCACAAGACCAGAGGATAAATTCTACATGTTTTCCTGTTGTCTCGTGAGATAAAACACTGATGACCCAACACAGATAGTGTTTATATTACCGTCAGTCTCCCACACTGGTGTCATCCTTACTGTTATCTTAGCCTTTCAAGGATTGATATACCTTTTCAAGTTTAATGAGATAAAAGACCTGGGGGAGTTCTTCCCCCGCTGTGTTCAAAGACCGTCCGTCCTGAGGAACTGCTTCATCTCAGCCACTGATTGACCTGGCTGATAGGTGATACTGAGGAACCACAGTGGCGCAGGGAATTGGCCTCTCCATTGAGAGGATGGGGACTGGCAAACTTGGCCTCTCCTGTCTGCGAGAGTCCCATCAGTGGGGCTCCGGCGTCCCTGGGATGCCGCCTTCTCCCTTTGATTCCTGTGACCAGGCACTTTTACGTGCCTACCTCCCTCGCACCGTCCAGTCCAGAGCCCATAAAGCAAGTCTGCCACTCTCCAGCTAGTTGGACAGGACGTGTAAGTGTTGCCTGAACGCACTGCCAGGCAAAATGACACCCCGAGGGCTCGTAAGAGTTGTGATTTCTTCTCCGAGCCCATGCCAAGAGACCATTTGGAGTTCCAGCTCAGTTCGTCTAAAATCTTGCCATTTGTGGCTTGTGACCATCAACCACTGGGGTTTTTATTATAATTTAAATGGCATGACAAATGCTATGTATTAACTGGAGACATAATCAGAAGGAAAACGCTGAAAGCCAATAATAATGGCCTGAATGAAACACCAGATAATAACCCCACTCTTGAAAGGAAAATTGTTCATGAAAAAATATTCTGTCAACATCAAATTCTAACAACTAAGGAAGAAGTATATAATCATTCAAACAAATAATCATTCAACAAATATACATTCAACACTTTTGTCCATGTTATGGAAGGCCTGACAAATGTCTTGTCCCATGGTTCATTTCTATATTTCATGATATTGCCGGCGATTTAAGACACAAGATATGCGGTACGAGGAATGCTGCCCGAGAGAGCATCGCCTGAGGGAAATATTTTTCAAGAGGGGTTTAAGGGCTCTCTCATTATCACTATATATTGGGAGAATAAAATGAGGGCCCCTGAAATGGTCCCCGAGGCATCTGCTGCCTGCGAGGGAGTTGATTGTCCTTCACACTGCGCACTATATCACGGGCTAATCTCAGAGGGAAACATCTGCGTGTGCATACATGAGCCACGTGCTGGTCCAAATCTGGAGCAGGTCGAAGACAGTGGGGAAAGCGCAACTCCAAGCTCCATTAATGTTGTTGCTGCCATGTTTGCTCATCTGTGCAATTTCCAAATAACGTCATCACTCAAATAAACTGAAAAGAGGACATGCCGGATGCCTGTTATGGGCTGTCCCATGTTAGATGTACTGCTACTACTTGTAATTCACAATGTAAGGCATATTTTGTGTGAGCAGTTACTTAAAACTGTGCTTATTTAATAACTTTTTAAAAACTATATTGCTTACATGTTGGTAGGCCACAGTTTGTCGACAAATGAATTAGAGTCAGAATTGTATTTTTAGTATAATCAGTCATTTTGTAGAAGTGGTATTTTTACAAACTGTGGTCAGGAGGATGAGCAGGTCATCCACTAATCTGAGGGTCAGTGGTTCGATTCCGGACTCCTCAGCTTCACATATCAAAGTGTCCTTGGGCAAGACTCTGAACCCCAAATTGCTCCTGAGGACTGTGAACAACCATGTGAACAAGATGCATAACGACGACGTTGGTTGGACCTTTATTTTGTCAACTTGAACTAGTCTCTCAATATTAATTAACACAGTTTACAGCCTCATTTAATGTTTAATGTTAAGCCTGACGTTTGGAGTTTATTTTAAGTCTTTTCTTCTAGGAATCTAATCAAGGCAGTTGCGAGTTTAAATTATGCTTCAGTTTCGTGAAAAATGTTTATCTTCGCTGTGCGAAACTGCTATGGTCTCCGGAGGGACCGTGTTTGAAATAAACGTTCCTGCACAATATATGAGCTCTGAAAAAGTTTTAGCAGTCAGTACGGTCTTGACATGTCCCAGAGACAGAACCCCTGTATAATTCACATAATTCATAATGAACGACACGATTACATGTTGTGTGACTGGTTTGGGTGAAGGCCAGACTGTGAAGCAGCACTGTGACAGATCCGTGGTGCTACATCACAGTTTCAACAGAACAGGACAGTGTAGGCATGTTGTTGACTGAACATAACACACTACTAATGTAATGTAAGAATGTGTTACCCGACCAGACGGGAATGTGTGCCCACGCTGTTGCTGAGGCTCGTGATGGGAGCATCTCTCTTGACAACGTGGGAAATCACCGTCAACGGGAGGGGATCATGTGATTTAAATACATAGGATGCCGCAAATTGTGGTGCGCTGCAGTCAATGGTAGCTCCGCTCGTGTTTTGAAGTTCAGCTGGCACTGCCACCTCATATGGCCTGGTGTTAATCTGCCATGAACAAGCCTGCATTATGCCAAGAGTGTAGTAGAAGTGAGTGGGAAACAGGTGGCCTCCACTTTCTCTCATTCCTGGTCTGAGCTCTGGCTTCTGGACACGGAGTTGGACAAGCTCGCATTCTTTTGGGGGGGGGGGGGGTTCCTCCCAAGCCACTTTATTAGTTAGAGAAAATAAACCTCAAACATTACTCAAGAGTTATAGTTACAGTTAGTATTATATTATGTGCGTTTTTGCAATAGAGGTTTCGTGAGTGGGCTGAGAAGGAACAGTTTGATATTTTGGGGGAAATTAGTTAGGTGAGAAAACCAACACCTCTCCCATGTCTGCACGTCCCATGAGACACTAGCAGGAGCTGGTTAGCTTAGCTTAGCACAAAGACGGGAAACAGCACCTTTGAAGTTCACTAATGTCACAGCTTCATCGTTCAGTCTGTTGGAGGAGCTGGCAGGTGGACGATACCTTTGGACAGAGCGAGGAGAGCGGCCTCCCCCTTTCCGGTTTCTGTGCTAAGCTAAGCTGGTTGCTGAAGGTAGCTTCATTTTTACTGTAGCCTGCAGACATGAAGGTGAAATTTAATATTTTCATATAACTCTTGCGAAAAAAAAAAAGAATCAATCAATTGTGTTCTCCAAGTGTTTTTAACTGTTTTATAACGGACCTGTTATTATGGTATTCATTTCCATGCATCTATGTGAATCTTAAACATTCAAAACTTGAATAAGTGTATTATCCAACAACAGTATCCTTTCCTTTTCAAAAATCTGAACATTTCTAAATTGTTCGTGCTTTGCTTTGACCTTGGCTCTTGTGGAGTTATGGACGGTGGCCGAACGGTAAAGTAATAAAAAAAAAAAAAAAAAAAAAAAAAAGCCGCAACAGAAGTGAACAGCGGTCCCACTGTATTATTGGTCCGGGTTGCCGGGGGGACTTTTATTGCCGACGGACCGCGCGAAAGTTTGAAGAAGATAAGAAGATCGACGACTTAGAGAAGTAGCGGTGAGTGAAACGTTGTTGCCAAGCAACTGTGATTAATCTCGCTGTGTGACCGTCACAAATGAGCAATGATGTTCAACGGCTTTAAATATGTTCATATCTCTGTCCTCAACGTCACGTGAGCATTAACTGACGTCGTTTGGGATACAGTCAGTCAGATGAATGTGAAGCTGTACGCGTGATTTAACAAGAGATGTTATAGAGAGAAGCTGAGGAGGATGTGTCTGACACACTCGTAAATAAGTTCTCAATACTGTTCATGTTCCTATTTAACCGGGTGATTCACTCTTCAAAGCAGCGGTGTATTGTGTATATTTGCAACCAAACCAAAATAAACCCCAGTTCTATATTTTAAAGTGATTAAGATTTGTATTTACAACGACACAGTTAAATAGAAATTAGCCAGATCAAGAAAAAGAAGATTATAAGAAAATGAACATATACAACGTATTTACACACATTATATAAGTAAACATATGTTTATTAATCTACGCAGCTACAGCTGGTTGAACATGGGCACATGACAAAGGGTCATACAGCGTAAGAGATTATAAAAGTTGACTTTATTGTCTTGTTTATAGTCCAAAATCTTTTCATTTGTGTTTATCTGGTCTATTTATGCATCTATGAATCTCTGTCATCTAAACTATGTTTTAAACTTCTAGAGAACATGACGACATCTGGAGAGTGCAACTGTCTACATGTAGACATGTTCACCAGACATGCAGACATGCAGACATGCAGACTTTCCCTGTGGAGCAGAGAGCTGGGCAGCGAACCTTCCCCGGACACCGTTTCTGGACCAGGTCCCTCTCATCAGCCTCTGCGTTCTGGGTCCGGGCCTTCATCCCCCTCTTCCAGGAGCTCACCTGCTGTCACAGAAGATAAGGTAAGTTGTTCCTTTATTCGTCCCACAACCCGGAAATTCCGATTTCTTTTTTTTTTACTTCTGTTGTGGCGTTTGCATTCGTGGTTACCCTTCTCTGCCACTGTAGATTAGCACTTAATGGCAGACTTAATCAACTCGACACCTTTTTTTACAGCTCCATAAATAAAATGTCATAACTGATATCAAAATAAAACATGAATATCACTGTATTTAATCGACTCCATGAAGACGAAAGAATGCCCACGTCATATCTTCAAAAGACCTTGTCCGCTGTTATCACTTATATCTTGGCTGCGGCACAGTGTGTGATTCCAAGGATTTGGAGAAATTCGTAGCAGGTTTTCCTTGAGGCTCCCTCTGGCACCATAGAAGATGGGTAGAAACACATCACGACTGTCTTCGACTGTTTTCTCTACAAACTGGTAAAACAAAACAAAAAATCGGCAAGCTTCTTTACTTTGTGACACCAGTGATTCTCAGTGTGTGGCTTAAAAACAGGAAATGACTTTTTGCTTCCACGTTGGGTGGTACCCGCTTTGAGTCACATGTTTAAGTCGCGGTGTATTTGATTGGCCGGCGTATGAGGAAAATCTCCTTCATCACATCAGAAATAAAAAACCCCCACTGGTGATAAGTGACAGTAAGCAGTTCTTGGGCGGTTTTTGCCATAAACTGTTCCCCTTTCATCATCATTTTTGCACAGGTAGTGTGTGTTGTAACCAGGGTTCTGTACACTAATAGACACAGTCAGGTGTCAGTCAACAATACCCAGACAGAGAGGAGAGTCATGGCAGCTCCACTCCTCTGGTGCTGCACTTGGACTGAGATGAGAGAGTGCGGGGAGAGAGAGAGAGAGGTCTGCTTTCCATAAAGTTCTGGTATCCTGTGAGGCAGCTTCGCGTCATAATCATAAATCGTCTAGTTGGAAATTGGGGGTTCGTCATATCCCAACATAACAGGGAAATTTCAAAATCAAAAGATGGACTGGCAGTTCTCATGACAGTTTAATATCAAAGGGGGAAAAACATTTTAATATCCCGTGGTTTCAACACAAGGCAGCTTCAGAATGTTTGGAGTTCAGTGCAGGTTCAGTTCGCAAAAAACCTTTCTTCTGATGATGGACTAATATTAGGCTACAGCTGATTCTTTTTTTCTCTTTCACTCAGAACTTGTGGATGTATAAAGTTAATGTGTGATTTGACGTTGTGATAGACCCAGTTCCTTCATCACTCTCCTGGAGGCTGTGGGGGACTCAAGTCCCCGGCCTCTCCCTGGTTTGTGCTCTGGCCAGCTCCAGCCCATGCGTGTAATGCTGTTTGTAATGAGAAATCTAAACAGGGAACCGCAGTGAGGCATGACAGGAATGTGTTTCCATTGGAGGGAGCTCCATGCAAGAAAAAGAGAAGAAAAAAAAAAGAATAAGAAGAAACTTTGAGGCAGAGATGTGTCCAGAAGGAGTGCTCACTTGGGCCAAAGCGGAAGACTAATGTTATTGTACACTGGCTGTCACTCTGCCAGCCCTCCCTCACCAATTGGTTCATGGTCTCCCTACCAGTTTCTCCCCCGCCTCTCTCCCTCTCTCCCGCCCTCCACTTCCCCCAAGTCTCTGTTTGCTCAGGTGGACAGTGACACAGTTGCTGAATGAGCCCCAATCGTCCCCCCTTCTGCACGCATGGCTGTAGACTGTGTCATCGAGTCAAGAGTCCGGAGGGGCCTGCAGAGAGCGGGAAATTGAAGCCGAAGCCTGGGATCACTCTGGACGGGGAGGGAGCAGGAAGTCGAGGGACAAACACTGAGAGGAACAAAACAAAAATTGGAAGAAAAATGCAAATGTAAAGATGTTGGGAGTTTGATATGAATAAACAGAAGAAGAACATAAGACGGGCAGGAAAAGGAGAAAAAGGCCAACAAAGAAAGAGCGAGGGCGAAAAAAATCCGACCACCCATTTTGAAAATTAGAGGTGGTTGTAGTCTGTGGAGGCCGTCTTGGTTTATGGTCCATGGAGGATGTCTTGAAACAGTGCTGTTTAGTGTTTATTTTATCATGCCACGCTGTTTCAGACCCTCTGTCAGGAATCTCATTCTGCAAAGACTAATTACAGTGTAAACACTACATTAAAGACTGTGGACCACTCCACTCCACTATTTACCTTTTCTTCCAAACAATCCTGACATCCCTCCACAGATTGATTTTGTCCGCAGAAACCTCCTCTGCCGGTGCTTATTTGTTTTGAAGCTGGCATGCGATTCCTGCTGAGCTGGATGGATACGGATTTCGGTGAGAACGTGATTAACGTAGCTTAGTTTGAGAGACAGCAGAGTTGGTTCCCACCTGCAAATGGCGACTTCGTTTCTCTCTACATCTGAGCATAACCAGGTTTTTCCAGGAAAAAAAAGAAAGAAGAGAAAATACCAATGTTCAATTTGCTTAAACATTTAACAGATACAGTGCATATTTATAACTGGTGACTGTCAAAGTGGGCCAACGCTCAGGGGAGGTAACTGAAAACAAAACTGAATATCTTAGTCTTAAGGAAACCCCCCCCCATAAAGACAACCAGAAAACCGTGCTTCATTAGCACATGCATGGGTGCTGAGGAGTGGTCACTCAGTGTCAGTCACCTGCATGGCCCGAGCCAGAGAACTTAATTACTACCACATGGGCCCAAAGGGCCGGAAGAGAACGCTTTTAAGGCAGATGGAGAGTTATGGCCTCCCAGATCTTTTAGCATATAAAATAAACAAGGGAACTTGCTACTGCGTGCAAGTGTATGTGCGTGTCACATGTTTGTTAGCCTTTAGTTTTTCATCATTTTTCTGTCCATGATGACTGTGTAGCATGCCTGAACATGTTGTCTGTCGGAAAACCATCATACCCTTTGTGGCAGAACGCAGTTTACTGATACAAAAACTTGAATAGTATAATTTGTACCAATGCATTGTATCTGTTCATGTTTTTTATATAAAATATATCTATATATATTTTATTCAAATAAGCAATCATAGATGTCAAATACAGAATAACTACAGAATACTAGAATAAAAAATGCAATATTTTCATTTGAAATGTTGAAGTATAAAATTGCAGAAAATTGACATACTCAAAGTACCTCAAACATGTACTTAAAGTTACCCTCAATCACTGGTTAGCTTCAATAATGGAGGTCTCAGTATAATTTTTAAAAAGAATGAAATATGACGCACAGTTACACAAATCCCTCCATATTCCGCATGTGTAGTATGTGATTTAGAATTAGGAGACTAGCATTTGTGTCGTGTGTGTGTTGTGTGATTCTTGCACTGACACCTGAGGAGTGTTGATATTCAGGCTGGGCCAGTATATACCCAGCAGCTGCCTGGGAGGTGTAATAGGTTGTCTTACAAAGAACAGAGAGGAAATGAACCCTGGTATCTCGCCTGAATCAGCTACATCTGGACTCAATTATTCATCTCGGTTGTTTTTGGCCGGTGATAAATGATTTAGTCACACTGCTGACACCATTTTTCAAGTACAAATATAAGTATAATATAGCTCAATGTATGAAAAAAAAAAAGGAAAAGAAAAGCAATTTTGGTCTTTACATAAGGAGAGTGTTACAGTAATTCACCTGCAGCTGTGAGGAGAGCTATTAAATTATAGAGGGGAAAAAAAATCTTATCACTATTCACTTTGGACTGCATGGTTTATTGATGATTAAATATTTATCGGGTTGGATCATCACTAAACGTTCTTTCTTGCATAATTTGTCACCAGTTTGTGTTTTTATCCCCCTCTATTGTGATTTAGTGTATTTTTAGATTATAAATTCTGAAATTTCAAACCAAAATGAACACATTATTATCCTTATCTCGACACGGTGATCTGGCGTCGGAGAGTATTTCCTTGCACTTGCATGCAGGGCGGAGGAGAGAAGAAACATTCAAATATCTTTCCAGTCCAAATCAAACACTGGCATTTCTGGTGTGACCACAGGAGAACGCTTAATAGCCCCTTGGAGGTTATGAACTGTTGACAGTTAATAAGTCATAAAATTTCCCCCCTTTAAGACGATGCTAGATTCCATCTGCAGGGCACCCAGTACAAAGAACCGGAAAGCAAATATCTCGCAGCATAGAAGTGGACTGGAATCTCTCAGTGGCTGCTCGTGGAGAGTCTCTTGAGCATGTCCTTCAAGGTTTCCTGATTTCTAGATGGATGGAGGAAAAATGAACAAAATTACTGAATCTTTTCCCCCTGAAGTAGACCAAACTGTTTTTCATTTATTTTTTCATTTCACTTCTGGAGAATGTGGGGCCTTGAGAGAGGAGGCAAAGCATTGCATGCAACTGACCTTCGTGATTACACCTCATATTATTGTACTTGTCATCTATTTTCTTTGGCCCTTGGGATGTTTGCCATGGTAACAGCACACAGCAGGCTGTCTGAGCTGACCCATGCTGTCCTCTGCATTTCCCAGCTTGGCTGTGATGAAGGGAAGTCTCTGCCCGTGATCCCTAACCCCTGATGAGGAGGCTTCTCAATTTCAACTCCAGGTCTTGCATGGGCCTCATATCCCTCTCTGCTCCTTTGGCACCCCCCTCCCCCTTTTCAACCGAAAAGGGCATCCTTTCCTTGCATAAGCAGCTATTTTCTGAGCCAAACTGTACCAGATTACCCAAACTACCCCTCTCTCCACTGAGAAGAGATCAAGTGCAAATTGTCAGAGTCTAAGCCATGCTTGACCTTTTTATTTTTTTCAACGTTAAAAGAAATGTTAGCTTATTTTCTATCTTGTCGAGAGTTAGATTTGAGGATCAATACCATTCTCATGTCTGTATTTTTTAAGCTTAGTTTAGCACAAACACTGGAGACGGTGGGAGACAGCTCACCAACCTTTGTCTGAAAGTCACAAAATCCCAAATCTCCAAAGCAAAATAATCACTAACATTATATCTGGTTTGTTTAATCTCTGCAAAAGTCGTAGAGTAAAAACAACATTGTTTTTCTTCGCCTGGTTCAGTTACGTGTCTTGTTGCCACCATGAAGTTGTCAGGTCACCAGCGCATACTCCAGAAAGTTTCTGTGCTTGTCCAAGAAATTGTCCCTCACATAACCTCAAATAAATGTTAATTAAGTGTCCGTGTCATGTTTTTCAATGTTAAACCAGGAGCACAATCTTAACTTTAACCAATTGCTGTGAGTGAGTCAATGAGTCATTAGCAGATACGACTATTATCAAAAAATGTTGACGTGCAAGATGGACTACATTATTTTTTTTTCCTAATTATGTTGAATTAAAAAGCATCTACAAAAACTGCAACGTTCATTTCAAAAATAGAATTGCTGTTGCTCTATATAAATGTGATTTTTATCGTGACAGGTTGAGCTTTGGAGGTTTTGTTAGCTTTTGACAGAGCCAGGCTAGCTGTTTCCCTCTGTTTCCAGTCTTTGTGCTAGGCTAGGCTGAGCCAATTGTCTCCTGATTTTCGCTTCATAGCGAGAGGAATGTGAGATCTAATGCTCTTCCCGAAAAGTGCATTTCCGAAATGCCAAACTATTTCTTTAATAGCTCCTCCTGGTGAGCATAACTATTAGATATTATTCCCCAATTGAGTTTTTTCCCAATCTTTCAGAAAAGAGTAGCACAGTTAAAGCTGTATGCTGCTTTGACAGGTGTCCTTATGAAATGCCGTGACACAACCTCAACAAGTGTTCCGGGCTGCATGTCGATGATGAAGTGCAGCCTCAGAAGTTCAGACGCGCTCACGCAGCTTCACTTAAGAGCAAAGCTAACAGTGTTTTGGCTGACTCTCCTCAAAATTTAGGGGCATCCTTATCCCGGGATATCCAGAGAAGAAAAATTGTGTTTTTTGTGTCCTGTGGGGTTGAAAGGAGAAAATCTATTTACAAAAGCATGAAAATATTTTATCACTAGCAGCAGGGGCAGGAGTGTTTTAATGACCCGATCCACAGGCCTCTGGCTGGCTGCAGGCTTTCTCAAACTGCAAAGAGCCCAGTGCTCTGCCTGCCAACCCTTGGGGCAGCACTGAGATGAAACAGATAAGATAATTGTCTCTAATGAAATCCAGATCGCTGGGTCCGTCTGGACTGGGACTAGCTGGGCCCTTTTCTCCCTTTTCTCCTGTTTTGAAGGGGGTTGTTCCATATTGATCTTGAATTTGACGAGAGACTGTGGAAGTCGAGTCCCTAATTCAAACCAGAGCTTGTGCACCGGCCTTGGTGGAGCTTTGATACCGTTTGAAGTTCCGCAAGTGAACACGGAGCCGTCGGCCCACTGGACCCCGTTGTCATGACAACCCCAATTATCTTCCTTTACGGCCTCGTTTTTACACAGGAAGGGAGCCATTATGTTCTTTGGGCATTTGCATCTCTCCGGGGCAAGTGTTAAAGGTCAGGGAAATGAACCAAAATAACACATAATATGAGTACAACGCAGAAAAAGTGTGTGTGTGTGTGTGTGTGTGTGTGTGTGTGTGTGTGTGTGTGTGTGTGTGTGTGTGTGTGTGTGTGTGTGTGTGTGTGTGTGTGTGTGTGTGTGTGTGTGTGTGTGTGTGTGTGTGTGTGTGTGTGTGTGTGTGTGTGTGTGTGTGTGTGTGTGTGTGAGAGTGAGAAAAGGTGACTCACTGCAACACTACTCTGGCAGGCTTTTCTTTTGTTAAACATTTCTTGAATTACTCACTTAAACATATGTTCCCAAGGACGGTCGATGCTCAATGTTTTTGCAGCGTTTTGTCTGGGTTACATTAAAGAATCTCTTCATACCGATAGATGTTGCTTTTTACGGTTGTCTTGCTAATGTTGCCCAATTCTAATAGTTTGTCCTTTTCCCTTTTTTTCTTTCAAACACTGATAAAAAAAAGCACAGGAGGGAAAGTGCATGCAGAATAATTCACCGTCCTCGTGCTTCATAGATTTTATTAATACTTTGAGTTTTGTCCTGAGAAAACAGCAACCCTAATCACGATACATAATTCATTCTTATAATGTGATAATACACTCGTAATGCAAAATAAACACAGAGCTGTTTTTCCTGATGGGTTTCCAGTTGTGTTCAGACGTCGTCCGTGGAAAGTTAATGTGCCACATGTATTTCTTTGCTCTCGGCTAATGTGCGCTGGTACCAGACTGTTTGGTTCAAAAACAGCAGAACATGGCCCAGACTAAACGGCTGCTCTCGCAGACTGGATACTGCGGTTCTGACATCTTGTTCATATATTTTAAAAAGGGAAAAGTGAATGACTGCCAATCAGCTGCACCACAGTAGGTCTTTCAAATGATAAACAGAAATTGAATTCATTGCATCAGTGATTTAAGCTTCATTTCCTCTTTTATATCCCTGGGATAAACACAAAAGAAAACGTGTGCCAGCCACTGAAGTCATGCGCGGGACGAATTTATACAATCACGCTGGAGTGTTGTTGCAGGTATAAATGGAATGAAACTCAAACAAACTTTTCAACGTTTACAGCAAAATAAAATGTATTTCTGTCTACGATAACTTAAACCTGTCAGCATTCATGTAACCTAAACCCCGCTGCAATTAATGAGGGCCTGAGTGAAAGTGTGGTCTCAGTCAGGTATCTAACTTTTATTTGTGGGTGAGACTCTTCTATGTGATATTGCCAGAGGGTTTCCCTGCTGTGTAAACATGCATTAAAAAGTGCGTATTCTGTTTTAAAATGCTAACTAGTAAAAAATAATTTAATTAAGTTCACACTGACTGACAGCAGATTCAGTTATCACCCAGATCTTATCAGACCGACCAGTGCGACCGAATGAATGGCCTTAAGTGGTGTCGCTCTGCCAGGGGTCACGGAGAGCTTCGAATCAAAGGGGGAGCCAGAGGTTGACCAAACACACTGTTCTCCCTCTGCCCTCGTGTAAAAGTATCTGCCAAACACCAGCGGTCCTCTTTGAACTTGATTTAGCACTAAGGTCACAAACAGCCGGTCCTCTCGTGTGGAGGAGGGCACCACCCTGATGACACGGAGACAGAGGAGATAAGATGAGGTTTATGTTGTCTTACACTCAGATTATCTGCGGGTTCTTAATGGGGGTCTCCTGCTGGACGCAGTGTACCGACAGGCACATGTCACTGTTCGCAGGTTAAGCCCTAATAACGGTTAACCTGCTGCGAACATCTGCTCTACTTCACTTTTAAGATCACATTGCATTGCATATATGAACATTTAAATGTGTCTTTTTCAGATTTTAATATTCACACTTAACATTTTTATTTTTCAAACTCACGACAGTTAACTTAAAGGGGCAGTAAGCGGTTCTAAAGCAATACACGTTTTGTAAAAATCAGCGAATATTTCCTCACCGTCTGTTTGCTGTCGCTTTTGTGTGTGCGTCGGAGAGAAATCCGGGTTTTCGGCGCAGCCCAAGCTCTGCGAATCGAAAAAACAAAAAAATGGTGCGGACCGCACCACACAACACTGCAAGCGCAGTTTCTAAACATCACTCGTCGACACCTTAAGAGACGTGCTGGTGGTTGGCGCTGCAACTCTGCGGTTTTGGCCTAGTGGTTAGTACGTCAGACTCGCTTTCTCCTTACCTTATAATGCATAATAGTAACTGTACAGTACAATTGACCAGGAAAATACAAATACCTCACTTTGACAATTTTTTTTATTAGCAATTGACACAAATCCTTACTTTTATTAGTGAATCAACCATAAGACAAATCAAAACTGATTGTACAAAGCTCAGATAGTTTAACATGTTGTTACTGTTGTTGCCCTTGACGTCGTCATCTTGGTCATCAGATCGCGTGGCTCCTCTGTCTGATGACCGGGGGATCCTGACGCTGAGTCTGAAGAGTCAGCAACCCCCGCAACGACGCTCCTGCTGGGATGTGAGGAAATACACAAGGAGTAATAGCTTATATAGCAAATTAAAGCCAGATGTGAACTCGCCTTAAACAATGCAAATTAAAATGAATCCTGTTTAAAACTCAGCAACTTGCACAGACTACAAGACAATTTAGTTCAGAAAATAAAATTGTAGATATATTCGTTCTACACAAAAACTCATGAGCCTGTGGGTATTATATTTGGCAGGTCAATAAACCCGTGCTAGGTTAGATTTTTGCAAAATATATGTCATCACCGCTTAGTTTTGTTTCAGCCAAATATAATTTGGTCCCCGAATGCAAATGCTCTCTTCAGTTTCATTGAGAAGCAGAAAGTACTTTTGAATGGATAGTGAAACATTTATGTATTTATTGTTGACTTGGCATCATATCACGCTGACGAACAGCAAGACCCTCGAAAACCAGCACTTCCATTTCTCATTCATACATTTTGGGGGCATTTTGTGGTTATTTTTTTTTATGCCGCAGACTGTGAAGAGTTGGTTTGTTGTGTCACTGCCTTTTATTTGACAAAAGAACACTAAGCATCAGTCTGCATTGGAACAAGGTTCTGCAGTTGTGCTCAGCCTGATTTTCTCTGCTTCCTCCGAATGCCCCCCCATGTGAAGAACCGACTGAAGTGGATAAGAATAAAGTGTTTGAGGTGGCGCAGGGGGGAATAAGGAGATCATTGTAACTCTAGGTAACAAGACATCAATTATCAGTGTGACATTAGCGTCCAGCGGTATTCAGTGTTGGTGGGGACTGGTGGGCCAGCAGGTTAATGAAGGCAACAGGATTAGTACCCGGGGAGTGGAGTGCCCTCAGGGACAGGAGCAGGGACGCAGCATCATTAGAGCCCTATTAAGCCCCGGGGCAATACACAGGGACCGCATGTTCCCCTCAGTGCCTCAATAAGGGGCAAATTGTGCTCTGACTCCGTTCACATCCAAGAGGAGTTTGAATAAATATCTTATACATTTTAAATTTAAACAAGACTTGTACCATTAACTACTTTGTAATATGATGATATTGAATTCGTAATAAAGTAAATTTCCACACGTAATGGCACATGTATTCGGTGAATGCATGTGCATTATGTGAAACACTCATCAGAGTTTTTTTACAGTGAGGTATTCTTTTCCCCTCTTCCCCTTTAGAAAATAATCCATTGTCTTTCAATGCTCAAGCTTGGGCTACAGTTATATACATATATATATATCTGTGTGTGTATAAATGTATACTCGGTCTTGATTGAACATAAACAGGTATGTTTGAAATCACTCCGCTGGACTTTGACTGCCCTCCACTTCATCTGTATGTTTATACTTCCTGTGAGAGGCCCTCTATTTATGGACAACTGAAGAACACAAATAATCATCCCCCTCTGGTGAAAAACCTGCTTTTATTATCTGCAAGGTTTTGCAATGCCTTTGTGTACGCTCACGCTGCCTCCTGATTGCCTGTTTATTATTGCACTGGCCCTGCTGAGCCAATGGGGATCCAGCCAACTCCGAAAGGTGCCAAGCCCTTTCCCAGCCTTTTTTTGCCTGCGCGTGACATCATTGTGTATTCCCCCTAAAACAAACTGATCCGTGTATTGTCTGCAGCCTGGGTGGCACGCATCACACGCAACAGAGGTTCAACACAAGGTGCAAACGTTTGGACTGTGCCCTTGTGTATGAAAGAACATTTCAGGCCCTGTGGACACAATCAGATTGCATGCCTCAATCGTGGCGTCACTGTCCACGACCAGTGCGCCTTTCCCCGTGATGAAGCACTGACCGGTTATGGCTTCACATTTTTAAATTTGCCAACTTAAACATTGTGTGTGTCCACAAGCCTTCAACCAGATTTAAACAACCATTAAACATTTTCTCAAAACGGCCGGTGTCCATTTTCATCCAAATATCTCGAGAAGTAACCTTACAAGGTTGTTACTCTGACATAGGTCATTTACTTCAAGGGTCAAACATTTTTTTTGGACAAACACTTAATGTTGTTATGACCTCCAAACCCAAATCTCTAAATCTCTTCTCTAAAAGAAAGGAGACACCTCAAATCTCAATGCACATCTTCTTTCTGCAACTTCCCTACAAGTCCTTTTAGACTTTTAGATGAAAATATGTTTTCTTCAACCTTTGGAAGGTAGGAGATTTTAACTGGAGTCTGTTTTGCCCGAAAACATGAGCAGAAATCAGCTAACGACCAATAAATACAGTCAATATTTTTACCAGTTTTTTTTTTTTAAATCAACCCTCTCACTGATTAATTCTCACGTTTACCAAATCACGTCAGTGCACCACAGGTGTATTTTAACATGAAATGCAGCTGAAGCTGCACAGAAACGTTTTCTGGCAAGAACACATGCCAGGTTACAGACGCTGTTCAGGATGGAATTGATTTATATAAAGACGAAGTTTTAATTCAGGAGAAAACTCAAATTTAAAGCCAGATTCTCATCTGAGACCATGGTGATTTTAGATCACTTTTTTATCAGCTGACAACTCTGCAGAACTCACAGTTAGAGTGTAAACTCTGATGTTTTTAAGAAATAAGATTGTTTTCATAATTCAAAATGAAAAAAAAGTCCATGATTCTTTTTTCCATCTTTGATGTTTAAGCTGACAAAACATTTTTTTAAGAATAAAACCTAGTTGTTCAAACTGTCATCAATATTATACAGTACATATAAATATAGAATTGGATACTTTTTTCATTTGACACAGATAATCATAATTTGACGTCTGAGCCCACGGTGCTTTAGTGAAAAAGTATCCACAGCTGCAGGAAGCTGCTAATTTACAGCAGCAATAAAGATCAGTGGACCAACAGGTACTTCAAGCTGCCATATGTTTCGAGATGCACAAAGACTATTGATTATCAACATCTTTTTTTTAATATCATATTTCTAACTCATATTTCGCCTTCTGCATTTTGTTGGCTGCAACTTTCTTTTCCCCCCGGCCACATTACAGACAAAGAAGTCAGTGCTGATTTAATAGATTACATCACACTAATAACACTTTCCATGTTGCAGCAGAAAAAAGTAAAAAAAATCAAGATTTTCCATTTTTAAGTCAGCTTTTTATTAGTCACGTGTAAAATGAAAGATCTGGCAACAGATGTGTGGATCCATATGAAGTCTATGTTGCACAATATGGCTGGTTTTAACTCGGTTCAAGTCGTGCGGACAGCGACTGATCTGACTTTTCACATGTGCAATGGATAAAATTCCCCTCTGAACAAAGAGCTGCATTAGAGATGCTAATGTATTCAACAATCAACAGACTCCAGATGCAGGAGGAACATACTGTAGCTGTCTGTTTCTCTTTAGTTTCCTTGCCTCAAGTGCAGCCCTGTTGTCTGATCTTGTCTCTTCATCAAACTCAACCACTCCTGCACTTTAACGTTCACGTTCCGAAGCTGTGGCTAAAAGGTGCGGATCAAACTTTGCATGGAGGCCTAGAAAAGGTTTGATCACCGACTACAGATGGACTTTTACTTTCTCTCACTGCAGGTTCAAAATGGAAAATCTGGAGTTTCACTTAAAATTGCTGAACTGGCCGTAAAGGCTGCACCTGTTCTTTCCTGTTAACTTCAGATACAAAGACATTCAAGCAACAAAATAAAAACAACAGTTACGTTTTTTTTTCTGCTGCAGTCTATTGTTGAAGTTATTCCAAAGGGCTCTTACATAATAAATGTAAAGTCACAACGTATTTTTTTATTTGGAAAAACCCCAAAACTTAATCAAATAGTTATTTTATTAGTACAAAAAGATAATCAAATGTATTTATTATTTTTATTTCAACCGTGATACAGGAGAGACATTTTTTAAAAGAGGCAAAAATTAGGAGACAAAAATATAAAGTCTGTTCTTATAATCTAATCAATGAAAAAAAGAGCAAGACCTGATAGACCACCTGTCAGCCACACTAAAGGACTGCAATGTGTTTAAAATTATGACATAGTAATAATATGTTTGAATAACTTTCATATCACTTATTCTATACATCAACGGTACACCTATTGCCAAACAATTCATTTAGGATTCATTTGCAAATGGAAACATTTTATGCAGCAAAAGGTAAAAAGGAGAGTGAAGTAAAACGACAGTTGGTTAATTTTGTTCAACCTCCTGTATGTATTTGTTTTGTGCGACATGCATTTCTTTTCTTTTCTCCCTCCAACGACACATTTTCGATCCTTTTATCAGATGCTGCCCTCTTTTGAGCCTCCTCCCTCCGCCGACACACACGCACACACACACACACACACACACCGTTTCGAAGCAGTCTGAAACTTTGACGGCAGTATAGGCCCGTCAGTATTAGAAGCTAAAAAAGAAAAGCAAACGCCATGATCTTCACATGTTTCATTTAACAGTGAAACAGTGAGCTGGTCGACACCTCGCACAGTCACCACCGACCTGCTCTACCTCGCGGCCCGTCCACCGCGCCCTGCGGCCTACCTTTGTCCGAGCGCGGCACATCATCAGTCGGATCCATAATCCCCCCGGCGGGTGCATGGCACCTCTCATTAATCCAGTCGGATCGGCCCTGCCGGGTGATCCGAGGGGCTGCAGGGACCGCAGCCCCTCGGATCGTGTCCGTGTGAGAGCAGAGAACACGCCGCTCTGCATCGGCCGGTCCCCGCGCGCTCTCTGCACATCTGCTCATTTCACGTGACTTTTTCTTTTTTTTTTCCCCCCTCTTTTTAAAAATACTAACATCTGTTCTAAATAGGTTTCATTCTGTGCCTCTGCATCGTCTCAATTGCCAACTCCTCTCTTCACAGAAAAAAAAGGGGGGAGAGGGAACTTATTTGAGGCTTTAAGCATAAGGGCTGAATTTGAAATGTCTTTTTTTTTTTTTTTTTTTAAAGAAAGATGTGATCTTTTTTTGTGATATAGGCTACATGTCAGGAAAAAAATGTCACAGCTCATATGGCTCTGTTTATTTATATGGTACTGGGTGAAAAGCTTTTCCTGTAAACTTCTCAAGAAAAGCTGTTTATTGATCTTCAGGCCTATGGGCTATAGTGTTTGTGAAGCCCCCCCCCAGCACCACCACCACCCAAACTTTGAGTGAGAATAACCCCTATGCACAGCGCGGTCCATACCTTCATGGCCTCCTTAAATTTCATAGACATCTGGGAATTCCATACATGCCTCGCAAGCCAATTACACACCTTCAAACGGGCACACACACACACGCACACACACACACACACACACACACACTTAGATTCAGACAGTGGGAAAACACTTCCCCACATCACTGAGATCAATCACGGCGTGATTACAGTAGAGAAGGTTTATTTAATGACACATAATAATGATAATAATTGTGAGGCTACACGACCAGGATGCAGAAAGGCTCTACTGGGTTTATTGTTATAATCGTTCAGATTTATCCCATTCAAGGTTTAGGCCCATTATTGTTTATTGTTGGCATTATGAACTCACAGACGTTTAATGTCTGCAGTGTAAATGCAAGTCGCTCTGGATCTCTTCGCTGAAATAACGTGAAGGTCTGCAGCATATCGTGAATAATGTGCACCACTGTGAGTGTTCAGCTGCAGGCGGAGGAGAGAGGCTGCAGCAGGTTGACACGACCCCAGAGAATTTATTTACTCATAATGGCGAGTTTCATGCCCAGACCTTAATCCAACTGTAAACAAACCCAGGCAAAAGAGAGAGAGTTTCAATCTTAATCAAAAATGGCATTTTAACTCGGTTTATACAAGAGTCTGACTTTGGCTTATACACCAGATTTTTATTTTATTTTGCAGAAATATAACTTCACATGTATTGTGTGTGTGTGAACACTGGAATTTCCTTTAACAGTTTTGGATATTTAAAAAAAGAGAGTGAGAAATGGATGAAATCTTGATGATGTCTTTTGATGTAACAGTACTATAAGGAAAAATAGCTGCATGTTTCTCCAACGCTTTGACTGGAGCCAATTAAAACTCCATGTGTTTTTTCCCAGGTGACTGGCGGCATTCTGGAAGCTTTTGTCATGAATGTTGTTGTGAAGGGAGAAGCAACGTCTCGTCATTCGAAATTCTACATTTATTAACATTCATGATTTCTTTTAACAAAAAGGCAAATTGGAAAATTGAATCAAGGTAGTATATTTAAAAAAAAAAAAGACAATAACGCAATTCCAATTGATTTTTCTTTAATGCAAAAAAATATATACAAACATTTACAAAAAAAACGATGATAAAATAAGGAATGTGTTTGCTTGTTCAGACACAGGATCCATTCCTCAATGAAACACGTTTCACCAATAAATAAATAAATGTTTTCTGAAAATATTTTTTTTGCACACAGGTTAGATCCACAGTCTGTAATGTGAGCTGATCCGCCAGTTGACAGTCTCACACACACACACACACACACACACACACACACAAATAGACAACTGCTTCAATAATGCACTTTGACCTTTGCAGAAATAGGTCCAAATGCATGCAGTAAAAAAAAAAAAAAGCTTTAAAAACACTCGATATTTTCAACATTCGTCGTCAACAGCACGGGAACGCGTCCGAATGAGGCGTGTGGAGCGAACACACGGCTGCAAGTCCCATGTCGGGCCCCTGCACCAACAACAAAAAAAAGAAGGTAATAATAATATTAATAATAATAATCCCCGGACCTTCTGTCGTCTTCGATTTAAATAGAAGTGATCCCATGTATCCAGCATTGGACTCCAGGTTTGTCCCGTCAGATTGTGTGATAAGTAGATTCAGCAGTCACCTGTAGGTCATAGATAAGGCATCGATTATCAGATGAGCTCTGCAGAGAGAATCACATCAAATAACACCAAAGTTTCAGGTTGTTGCATTGGGGCCACGGCGCCGCCACATTAAGCCTCTGCCCCATGTCCACACCTCAAGCCTCGGGTCGTGCAGGTCTCTTGACAAAAAAAACCCAACAACAAACAAACAAGCGTACCAATGCCTCCACGATGCTAGTGAGATGTCGACATGGACCAGGCGCCCTCCATCCTCCACACGGAGAAGGCGTAGCTCAGCCTCTCGTGCGCCACATAGCTGCAGCTTGACATCTTGGAGTCCAGCTCGTCGCTCTGCAGCACCTGGTAGAGGAAGTCGATGTACCTGGAGGCGAGCTTCAGGGTCTGGATTTTGCTCAGCTTGTCCGAGGGCAACGTGGGGATGATCTTCCGCAGGGACGCGAACGCCTCGTTGAGGGACTGCGTCCTCTGTCGCTCGCGCACGTTGGCCATGACCCGCTGCGTCTGGAGCTCCTCGAACGACTGGGGGCTGCCGCTGCTGCCGGGGCCGCTGCCGCTGCCGGTGCTGGTGGGGGTGGTGGTGGGGGTGATGGTGGACTTCTTCCCCCTTTTCCCAGGGGTCGGGCTGTCCGAGTCCTCTGCGTTCTTCCTGCTCGGTCTCCTCTTCCTCCCACACCTCTTCGGCGCCCTGTCCCGCTCCCCCTCGCCGGTGCTCAGGCTGTCCACGGGGGAGAGCGGGGAGCCGCTCGACTCGTCCCCCATGTTCTCCTCAGACATCTCCACTTGGGCGCGCGTCGGCCAGAAGGTTTCTCTCTCATGAAGTCAAAGAGGTTAGTCCACTCGCGGGTCTGCGCGGCTCGGAAGAAACCGGGGTATCCATAGATGAGCTCCTGAGAGGACAAGTCTTTTTCTGATACTTGAGGAAGAACTTCGGCAACTTCTTATAGGCTGCACGGCGTCAACTCTTTTGGGGAGGCACCGGATTGGCCGAGAAGACGAACTGCGTGAGGCGATGGGCGGGAGCATCCGAGGAGCATATCAGAGAGGCTCTGGATGCAAAAGTCCGAGTTGGAGAAGATAAGTGGCGAACGCTGCTATATGTCATGATATTACACCTTTCCCCCCCCCACATGATAACAATGACTATAAGTCCAACAAGCCAAAAACTTGCCATTTTTGATTTCACTTATCAGCAAGTGGAAATAGACAAAGTAAATCGCCTCATATGCGTATGCTAAAATTAACTACATTTAAACACATTATAAATATTATTAAAATTAACACTTTGATGTGACTTTGCAGATCCGAGGGCAAATAAATGCACAGTTTTTATAATTTCATCGTTCCTAATAATAATTAAAAAAGCCTGTTGTTTCTTCATATCGCTGCTTTATGTTTGCTATAATCTCCAGTTATTGTATGGCGCTGACACGTCTTTTTTTCAAGCCTATAATATTATGCAACCTTGGCAAACGTCTGTAGACCTTACCCACAAGGATTTTGGATTTATGTTTCCATATAGTCTTTCTTAAACCAAGTGAGATCAAAGGACTTTTATATAGGCAGCATATGATCCCAATCTTAACTTTTTGACATGCAGCCAGCGCTGCAAAGATTCAAACTTTTTCCTCGGAGGAACGCTGCGTGCTCTAATTATGTTCCCCACAAGAGGGCATGTTTTTTTCTGCGCTGTAATATACCACAAAATATATATAAACTGCTGGAAAGTTTTTAGTTTTTTAGTTTTGTTTGTCCATAAAACAATACAAGAAGTGATTGTTCCCTGTTGGCTGCAGTCAGGAATGAGAACTGGCCAGCTCTGCGTGTAAGGCCCTCTGGTATTTACTGGGTTGGTGATACAATATCCATCTTGTTTAGTGGAGGATTACTTTGTTTAGGTTGAGGAGGCTGTGGTCCACAGGAGCAGCATCTGGTTCAGGAAACAGTGGGGGCAGTCGGGGTCAGAGGTCACAACACCAGCGAACATCCATTTACATCCTCGCGGAGGCCTGAGAGTGAAGTATTGTTCCAGGGGCAAACACAGGCTTGTTTAAGCCAGACTTGTCCTGCTGTGCAACATTTTCAAATGTTAAAAACTAAAGAGCTGTTCCATCCCCTATTACACTTCTCCCACGTTGCTCCTTCATTCTCTTCACTTTTCTGTAAAGCCAATGAGAACTTCCATAAGTTTAAAGCTCTTCCACACATGGGCATGTGAAGATTATGATACTGGCTGAAAAAGAACATGAGAGCGAGCAGCTCAGGTCTCGTCCAGGTGAGTGTACCTGTGTGAAGGATCTGTCCATGGTGCTGATCTCAGCGTTCACCAGGTGGGGTAGGCAGACCCCCAGACTCTGTTTACCTTTTCTTCCCTTCTGTATCTCAGAGCAAACGAAGAAACACATTGCTAGCTTTCACTTTAATATTTAATTCTAATCCTGAATTCATACACATGTAAATATATTTCACCAAGACCATAAACAAAGTATTAATGTTTCACAATAATGTGTCATTCCATGTGAGTTTTAAATACTTTTGTTTCGCATTACGGTTGCTTTCAGTAGTTAAAAGAAACCAAATACATTAACGCATTAAGAAATGTATTTAGAAATGTTTATGTATCTATAATTAGTACACAAGTACAGATTTGAAATACTTGTAGTTTATGTCAGTTCCTTTACATGCTCCCTGATGCCTCTGCATTTCAGCAGAAAATATTGTACTTCACCATGATCATTGAACATCTTAACTTACCAGTTACTTCAAAGATTAAGAACATATCATCCGTTTATGAACTATGATATCCTTTATAGATTATTGATAGATTAGAGCCTCAATCTATGCCTTTTCATACACTCATGCAGTGAAATTACCTCCATCTCGACCAGCTACCACGACGGTTCTGCTTGAATGTCAATGCATCAATGTTATTGATCCAATAATAACAATAATACAAATAATAAAGTCCTTGAGGGGTTACTCTGCATTGTGAGTACTTTTACGTTAGCCACTTAAAGTGCATTTTGTGACTTACCAGATAAGCATTTTACAAGCAGGAGTATTTTGATTGTGCTGTATTACTACTCAAGCGAATCGAGGGACATCCAGATCTTAAACAGGGGATGTGGCGAATCACGTGGTCGGCCTCTCAGACCCTGGTCCACAAGGACACGCCGTCGTTCCCTGTTTCAGAAAACTAATAACGCAAGAGCTAGAATTTACACCCACTCCACATTTACATTTCTTGGCAGATTTCTCTGTGGAGTTCAGCACTTTGCTGCTGAAGTGACTCTGAGAAAACACAGCTGCTTCTCTTGAACATGATGTCACCACAGGACAACCTCTCCAGTGTTGATCTTTAATAAAGACAAAACCTTCATCAGTCGGTTACAGGCCGTCGGGGCCTGACAATTATAGGAACACGGGGACGAGCTAGACTGATTGTCGTTCAGTGGTACTTACCGCAGGATGCTGCCCAAGTGACTCGGGCCGGAGCAGTGGCACATAACACATGAAGAAAGCCTTTGTCCTTATCAATGGGCGCTGAGTGGGTGTTTTGATAAAGTCAAGTGTATATTACTGAGTCATGCAACTTGACACACCAGTCATGAGAGACCCCAGAGCGTCATTAACCTGCCCTCCCCTAGGTCACATCAAGGCAGACACTACTCAGGCTCTCACTCACTAAGTCCTGAGCCAGAGCCATGATCCACAGAGACCCGTCTATTTTCTCTGCTCCGGCCTTGGAAGGCAGCGTCTCTCTATCAGCCTACTCATATCTATTGGAATAACAAACCACAGTCGTCCACATGTACAAGGCTCCCACAATTGACAGTGAAATTCATGTTCACTCCATTAATGCTGAACCGCAACGAGTCCAGTGCCAGCTTGCCAAGATGGATCAACTGCACGGGATGAGAAAAGACAGGGGTGCGTTCTTCAAAGAGCAGTTCCAGATAGCCTCCGATCAACCCTAAAGGAGTTACAAGGTCAAGCGGCAGTGTTGGATGACAGTGCTTCCCCCCAGAAATGGCTTCAAAATGTCCCACGCTGCAGAGAAATCCAGACAGCGTATCAGTGACTATTTTCTGATAACAGGCGTCCGGTGGTGGGGAGAGAGGAATCTGGGTGTTTGAATTGGGAGGTGACGATGAAAACCACCCTTTAAAAAACTGTCTGGACACTCAGGAGCCAGGACTCCTGAAGTCAGCTGTAAAAAGAAAGTCTTTGAAAGCCATGTGCTTTGATGTCGCAGGTTCTAATCGTGGTTTCGAGTTGGCACTCCTGTAGAAAAAGCGAAATTTTCACTTTGTCTGAGAAAATGCAGCGAAGCCTGCCAATTTCTGGAGCGTTAACAATTAGGTGATTTTTTTTTTTCACCAAAGGATTTTGTGCATGAAGCTGTGCACACAAAGTGTCTACATGCGTCTGTGTGTGTGTGTGTGTGTGTGTAATGGATGATCTGTTAAATCCATCCATGTCACCCTAATGACTCTGTGGGAAATCAGACAATTCTACCACACAATGACACCTTATTAGCCACTGAGAACCAACAAACCTCCGGTATGTTTTCACAGCTTGGAAGCTCGGGGTGATGTGGGGTCTGTGGACGAACTGGCATCCCAGCAGTATAATCTCTGTTTAAAACACGCACACACACACACACGCGCGCACACACACACACACACACACACACACACACACACACACACACACACACACACACACACACACACACACACACACACACACACACACACACACACACACACACACACACACACACACACACACACACACACACACACACACACACACACACACTAAGCAAACACTGGGCTTCCTCCAAGGCTTTGAGAAAGAGTTTCATTGGTCTGAAATTACTCAAAAAACAACAACAACACCCTGTATACACTGTGCAGTGCGGATAATTCAGTTCAGCATGGTAGGTTTATTTGTTTCTGCCAACGAAGTCTATAAGATGAATATCGGCTCAAATATATTGTGCTCTGGCCGCTGCTACAACCTAAACCTCAACATCACGGAGCCATGCCTTCTGCTGCCTATAAAGCACGCTTGCCAGCCGGCAGACCACACACACATTCACCCGGGCTGCTGCAGCGTGGAGACCGGTGCAATGACCCCTGCTCTCAAAATGTCTGCTCAGAGACTTGCAGAAGTTTGACCATATCGTGGCCTGACTGAAAGAGTTTGACAGGTGCAACTTTAAGTTTAAAGGTGCAACTGTGAGTTTAAAGAGTTCTCTCCCTGTATATCTCATACGTGATTCTTGAAGGTTTTGTACGTATCAAGCAGCTACCAAATATATCACATATGTTTCTGTATATGTGATGTATAGAGTGTAAAACTCATGCTAGATGGGAATAAACCGTGAATACACTGATGGCCATTACTCTACATCCTAAAGTTACATATCGTACTACAGTGAACAGCATTAAAGCCGTTTTATATATTGATGTTGGAGGAATATGTTACTATTTCTATATTCATCGCCGTCATAGTACAGCGTAATATTGTCATGCTCATGACATTGTAAAACCACATTCATGAAATTCAGCAGCAAAAAAACGCCCCAGTTGATAGTGTCACAATTTAGTTTTTTTTCCTTCAAAAATACATTTAACTAAACAATGCGGTGCATACTGGGTAACGATCACAAATACCTCGCAGTCATTTGCCCACGAGCTATTACTTTTATTGTTTCATATACATAACATGAATGACAACAGGACTTGGCTGGAGTCAGTCATCCGTCATGCACACACTATGGAATAATTAAGGAAGAACTAACCGTTGCAAATGTAACCATGGTGTCTTTTATTTTAATTTATGGCTTAAAAAAACCTTTACGGAGGTGGAAAGCAGCGTAACATGACATGTCACATTGACTTATGCATGTGATGAGCATAACGTCGGCAGTCCGGTGTGGGTCTCAGTCCGTGTGACTGAGGGGTTCTGTGAGGAGAGGGGAGGTCAAACAGAGTGCTCCAGCTGCACACGAGGATAAATAGCGTACGGAGGGATGATGGGCAGAGGTGTGGGGGTGGGCCGCGAGGACCTGGGGAGTGATCAGGACAGAGAAAGGTCTCGCATCCTTCGCCAAAAATAACAGAAGGGGAGCGTGGAGGATCACGTCGGTTGCTGATAGATTGATGGATAGATATGTCTGTTCAGGTAGCTTTCAACCCAACAAGCGCACTGGGTCATAACTGCAAAAAAACACCATGACAACCTTCGCAGAAAGTAGTGTCTGAATTATGTGAGGTAGTAACGACACTAACTCTCCTCTGAACTGCAGCTGTGTTCCTGTCTCCCCGGATTCCTGCTCACCTCTGCTCCTCCCCGTGTGTCAGTAGGAGGAGGCGACCTCCTCCTCCTCCTCCTCCTTCAGTCAGACCAATCTGTCAGGACACAATAGGCTACCTCTCCAGCTATGTTGTTTTTGGAATGGGAGCCCTCCATCCTTGCTTGTTCTCCCTCTTGGTTGACAGAAATTTGCCAAGAAGACACTCTTCTGTGACGGATTTATCTCCCCTCCGTGATCTTGGCTGGCCGTAGATTTGAACTACACCGCCCCAACTCTCTCTCTCTCATGGATGTTTACTTTTACTCATCAATGTGGAAGTTGTGTGATCATGAATGCTCTTTTTTACTCCATTCGGCTTCATTATCGCCTCCAGTATTTCAAATTAGAAGAGCAAATGCGGTCAAAAAGTAGTATGATGATATTTCACATCAGTATACGAGATGAAATAACCTCGCTATGAGGATGACTTCCTGAGCCCTCAGGACGGGGTGGAGCTGGATTGACCCAGCTTTACTCACGTACATGGAGCTCATGTGTAGATACGTGCATTTTACGGCTGCTCCCACCATCACCACCAATAGACGCATTTCAACCAAAGACACCTGGAACTTTTAGTCCCTGGAACTTTTTTTAAGGAACTAAAAGTTTCCTGCAGACCGTTGTTCTGCTGCATTTCCACTGTGGTCCAAAGACCAGGGGAGATGAGGCAACTTACCCTGCTGACGTATGAACAACCAACGGCTACAACGAACTGTTCATCGTGGCTGATAATGACAAATGCGTCATCGTTTTTGGCTCTCGCTTTTGGCTTTTTCCTTCAACTTCAAATCCAATTCGACCCGTGGAATTGTCATGGTCATTTCAAATTTTTCATTCATACATTTTTATTCTATACTCTACTACTATATATTTTTCATGCATGGTCATCTTTTTTTTCTTTTTCTTTTTTTGTTGAAAGTAGGTGGGATCATCTTCCCTTGTGGATGGCACAGTCAAATATACTTTTAAATCCCTATTATCATTTTTTTTAATACTCAATCCAAATCTGAAAAGTATTTTAACAGCATGAACCCATATTTAAGCTAATGAGGCCCTAGTGTTCCCAAAAAGCAATGGATGGATTTACATGGTCCCAGCCATGATGACAGGGCGAATACACATTTGGGATGGATCCAGATCTGGATCCAGGAATTTTATTTGAAGGATTCCTCAGCATTTGTAAGATAGGACTTTTTTAAAAAAAAAATTTTTTTAATTATATGTAGGTCAGATGGAGATGCGATTGCAAGTTTTGGGTGAAACAGCGTCTGCGCTCTGGCCTAAGTCTTGTCTGTGAAACTGGCACACATGACGTTACATATCTGTTTGTCAGTGTGAAGTTTTTTCCTCTGGCTGATCCAGACAGGCTGGACCAGTGGATGCTCAACACGAGAAGACAGAACTGGACGCCTCACAAGACTCCTCGGCTTTGCGGTGAACACTTTGAGTCATCGCTTCAGCTCTGACTCCAGGGTACAGCAAACAGCAATCAGACGACATAATCGACAGATAGAATGAGCCTTTTCTTCCACAGATGCCTCACTATAAAGCAAAAGTCATCACACTGATTACGTTGAATTTGTAGTAAATTTGTAATTTCTGATAAATCACAAATGATTTTGAGTATTCTTCTTGCAATTTACTATTGTTTTATTAGTACTTTTGCTTGAGTAAAGGATCTGAACACTAATTCCACTGCTGGTATTCTAAAGGGATTCCAAGTAAAATAGAAGCCAACAGTTAATAATGGTCGCTCATATAAAAAAGGCCTGAGTTTCGAAGATGGAATGCAGCCGGTTTTTAGAGCTTTTGTTTTGAGAATAATGCCATTTTTTAAAAGGAGGAAATGATTTCTAGAGGCTCAGTAGTGATTTGGTCATTATGAAAATTTCGTGCTGCAGCCCCTTAACATTCCCGTGTCTCATTCCCAGTCATTTACCATCTGGTTTTTAGATTTTTTTGTCCAACTGGGAGTGTCGGGGTTGGCACATCAGACTGGTCGGCAGCAGACACACTCCGTGCACCTCCCCCACACCATCACGGTACACCTGACAAAACTTTTGTCCGATAGGATGTGATCACATCAACAAAAATAAACCCGTCTGCTAAACACAAGGGGAACTGGAGGAAGACTTTGCCATCATTCCGCTGAAGGCAAAGCAGCCGCAGAAAGCCAGGGGACTTTGTTGAGGCCGAAGGTGCAGATGCAGATGTTTATCAGAAAATACTGCGTTTATTTATTGTCGTCTAATTTTCTTTTTATCACAGTCATTCTGCAATGACGGCACTCGGTTTCTGTGAGGTTGGTTGATGGAAAAAGTGAGAGTGAGAGCACAGTGAGGTGTCCAAGGATGTGGATGGCGATTACTCACAAAGCCGCTCTGAACGCTGCCAAACACTTCAGGTTGTTTTTTTTCTTCTTCTCCGTGAGTCATTTGGAGCTTCCTCCTTCCCAGCGGTGGTCATGGGAAGAGGCTCCAAGTGGGCTGTTAGTCAGAAGAAAGGAATTGAACTCTGCGCAAATATCGACACCTTGTAACACACACCCCAAATATTTACAGCTAAAACTGGAAACACAACAAACCATCACAGGTTTGCTCACTACAACAATCTCTCCAGTTCCCCTGATATGGATTTGCAGACACACCTTCAGAATTCCTCGCAACAATTCAGATCCCAGATTTTATTGTCTTACTAAAACAAACTGTTTTCAGCAATTATGCATTATTATGTGTGTTAAAGGCTAATGAGAGTTCCTACTTTAAAAAACGGAAGAAGGGCAGCTTATTTTTTGTGACCTAAATTTCTTGACTGTCAGTGACAATTCCTTTGCACCGAATATTTGGAATTGCAGGTTGCTGTGGTCTCAGCGTTTAGTCCTTTACGCGGCGACTGAAACACCAGTGATAAATGAAGTGCAGCCACAGAGACTGTAAACCCACCCTCTTTTCTTTCTGCCTCTTCTAAGTGCTGAACTTTCTCTGCTTTCACATCATCTATTACCAAATTATTAGTGTCCAATCTGAGAAGGGTGGCCGGTGGAGGATGGTGGGAGGGGAGTGGGCTGAGAGACACCACCACTACCTTTGCAGCAGGCATAAATCACCAGGCTAATAAATTGAAAGCTAAATGACTTCTTGCCCTCAACATATATCACGGAGGCAAACCAAATGAAGTCTTATATACCCCAGAGGACAGAGGAATGCTTCTGTTCATAACAGTGATTTGTGGATGGCTCCCAGGGCCGTTGGCTTCAGAAATCCGAGAGGACCCTGTTTGGAATTCAAGAGTGATTTTCTTATTGTAGCATGGTTATGTCTGCGTGTTGAAATTTGTTTATTAACAAAGACAACAAAAGCTTTAGATCAACCAAAATGGTTGTAATTTAGACAAAAATACTTTAAATATCTAAATGCGTTTGACCTTCACAATTCTGGAAATTTAAATCGACAGATGGATTAAGTGAGAGAGTGTGTGTTGGCATTGTTCGCACTTTATTTCTCTGTGACCTGGTCACAGTGCTGAGGGGGGAAAAGTGTTCAGGGAAATGTGTGCGTGTGTAATCGTTGCGTTAGATTATTTCCTCAACAGATGGATGACACAGTGAGACTATATTCTTTACCTTTTATTGTATAAAATTTGTCAGATGGGACAGCACTAAATTCAGCCCAACATCAATACACTGGCGCCCCCCAGTGGATTAAAAGCAGCAAGTTCTCTGGTCTCTTGATTTCGTACACAGTGAAACCACAAAATGTGAGATATGAAACTTATAAATGAGAAAACAAAATGTGCTTTAAAATCTTTTTGTGTGTAATAAGTGCAAACTTGATGATACAAAGACTTTAGAAATGAAGTGTTTTCACAGCAGCCATATATAGCAATAGGTAGATGGACCTCTGAGCCACTTCATTTCAGCTGTGTTACTGTGAAAAGCCATTTTAGGAGACAGGGAAGAATTTAAAATCATAGCTGAAATACGAAAGCTAGTCCGCATTTCTCGGAAAAAAAAATATGGACAAAAGGACAGTGTTTTTCTTGGCTGGTACCTGGGTTAAGAGCCAAACGAAACAGCTAGTTTTCTGCATTTTCCCCCCCCCCTATTAAATAAAAATCCTGTCAACCTCTCCATAATCCAACCTGGATCACCAGACTGGGACACTTCTTGAAATGCAATATTTAGTGAATGAAGACGCCAGAAAAACCTGGAAACATACATGAAGAATATGCTTAAGCAAACATGGCCTTTTATTACGGAGCAGAACAAACCTCCGCACGTTGGACGTGTGCCTCGTTTGATGCATTATGGGAATTGTCACATGTTGCTCAGCACAGAATCTACAATAGATTTTCTTCACACAGTAAATGGCAGAACTGGGCGGGGATATGGGTTTATGGATTGTGGATTATTGTGTTAATGTGTTGATGCGTTATGAGGAACGGCAGTAATGGCAGGCAGCTCCCAGAGAAACTCATCAGTAGATAAATAGATATATAGTTAGGTAGATAGATAGATAGATAGGTAGATAGATAGATAGATAGATAGATAGATAGGTGTAGCAGCAGATGATGCAGAAGGCCATGAAAAAACATTCAAAGCATTTTGTTCTCCAATTCAAAAGTCACAGTTTCTTTAAAAAGTGCATAAAGCTGCAGACATCACTGTCAACACACACTCTGAATTGACTGTGCTTTTCTCTGTTTTGATCACATAGTTTAAACGGACAGAGCTGGGAAGAGAGCAAACATGATGGTAAGATGAGTCATTCTTGAGCAAGTGGATAAGTAAATGTGGTTTGTCTAATGATGGTGGCTTAAGGCGAATTGTTGTGGTGTCTCTGTTGCGGTTTAGTCTCAGTTTTACTGCTGTGTATTTCCTGGTCTGTAGACTGGGTAAATACCAGAAAAGTCAAAGTAAGCAAAAATAGTTGTCTCCCATGTGAGAGTGGAGTTATTCAGAATGTCAGTGTCTGTTATTTTAGAGAACAAAGGCTCAAGTAAAAAAACCAACAACGTCAAAATACCTGATGGAAATTCATATGCAAGAATAGTTTTACATATAATCTATTCTGGTGTTTTCCTGTTTATTCACTAAACGAATGACAATGCCTGTAGAAGAATTACAAGAGAGTTATGTAATGCAATTTTGTTTTGGATACCAAAATTTGCTCTCCAAAAAGCAGAGGGCGACGTGACTTTACCTCTCCAACTCTTTGAGTTGATCATTTCAACATGCAGAGGTTTCTCTGCCAAACCAGTCTCTACAGAAACTTCACTCACTTGCTGCAAGGTCATGCAGCTCCGCAAACTCCATGCTCAAACAATCAACTCACTTGTTGTTGTTATTTTTTTTCTGTGAAATTTTCATTTATGAGAGTTGGGAATATACATTCTGTGTTAGAAATGTAT
Source organism: Scophthalmus maximus (assembly GCF_022379125.1). Lineage (NCBI taxonomy): Eukaryota > Metazoa > Chordata > Actinopteri > Pleuronectiformes > Scophthalmidae > Scophthalmus > Scophthalmus maximus. The sequence goes on along the minus strand of NC_061515.1, from coordinate 10,429,156 downwards.
TTGTTGTTAGAGTTAGAAATGTATTAATTAAGCACTAAAGCATAGTCATGGTGATTTTCATACCCATTACTGTAATAATAATGGGATTCTTGATTTTCAGCAGATTCCTTTAGGTTGGAGTTTTTTCATTTCTCGTTTTTTGTGGTCCAGTACATTACCTGTTGTTTAGTACCGGCTATAGTCAAAAGATGAACCGAGTGAACTACAAGCAGACTCAACAGCACCACTAGACTATACAGCAATGTGAAAGTCAAGACTGTCTTGAACAATGTTGTTTATCCTACATATTTTACTTTTGAACATAAATGCCAGGACATGAAATATTCCCTTAAATCTAAGACAGGCCACAATATTCATAATGCTTACAGTATGTTAACCGCACTCTCACACTCTGTATGCGGCTATAAAAGGCTCCCAAAACAAAAGTGGTCACATTTCATTAGTCACGTTTAATGCCTCACTGCATCTGAAAAACGGAGACCTTAATAAGGCAGTGTCCGTTTTTAAATTAGATGTCCCAGACATTTCTCGTTCTTTCCCTTCAACCTCATTCTGTCAGTGCTTCAGTCTGTATCTTGTTGTGGCAGCATCCTGCACAATATACAAAAAGAGTGACCATATAAACACTAACCCAAGAATTGCAACTGAGTACCGTCATGGTCATAATCTTGGATGTTCACAGAAACAAAGTTCAGTGCTGATATTAAAAACTGATATTATCTCAAATCTTTTCTATAGACTGATATTTCTTGTCTTCTCTGCATCTCCTGCAGTGAGTCCAACACTAAAGTCTGCTATTAAATGCTTAAGACTTTAAATAGTTTCAGAAGACAGATGTTTAAAGCTCAAACTGGAAAGGTGACTGTTTGAATTTTTCTCTTTAAACCACACTATGTGGTCTTTTCACATTCACTGTAAATCAAATATTTGTTCAGGACCAGCAGCTCTTAGATTGTCTTTATATTTCAGGAAAAATGTCTAATTGATCTGAAATTTTTTTTTTGCCACAATTGGTGAAATATAATTTTCCAAGCACTAAGCTTAACACTATGATTTGATTCTGACTGTCTGGGAAGTAAAGGAGGTATTACAGAGTAATGAAAGAAAGTGTATACAACTACTTTATCAAATAATTTGTGGTTTGGCTTCTCAATAAACCTCAGATCTATGTTTCATGTTCCTGACAAGTCCCACTATACTCCTTCATGTTAAATTATCCCACACAGTTTATCATCAGCCCTTTCGAAAAAAATATCTTAAGTACACCCTTAAACAATCACTCTCGTGATGGAGATTAAATCACTTCAGCCTGTTGATACCATTTTCTTTATTTGATTTACTTTTCCCGAGGTGCTTTCAGTGAGCCAAAGTATCGTCGGCTCAGCAGTTTGTGCTCTCTGTTTGATAGAGAACCAGCACACAATGCTCTCAGCTGAAACTGGCTTAGATAAACAGTGAAGGGAAAAGTAAACAGCCAGAGAAAATCAATGGAAACACTTAAAGGAAGAGACATTAATTTCAATTATAGGATTTAACACTACTGAAATACAAACGTCAGAAATTTCAAAAAGGACATAAGGTATTCAAATATGATGGCAGTTTTTGTTACTAGCCTACACTCAAATTTGACCAGAAAGCATTCAGCTGAATTAGCTCTTTGTTATATTTGTAGTTCTAAATAACATATCCATTAAAAGCGAAAGAAATCAGATATCTTACTGCAGTTAATATTTAATAATATCTCATGCAATACATTTCCATTTCAGTATCAATGTCAATCATAGTCAAGAATTTCAGTGACCGAAGGCCATGTACTTCACATGGCACCACTCTGAATACTGAGGTTTCCATTTGGCAATTAAAACACAATGCTAAAAAATAATATGTAATGCTTACATTGATTACCCCGTGAAATTATTTGCTTTTTACATATACAAAATATTATATAACAGTATAAAAATAACAAATACACTAAACGAAAAAACAACAATAGTTTATGACACATGTACTGTAAAACAACATCTTTATCGTTTGTTGACTATCATCTGGAAAATTAAAAAGCTAGTTTCACTTTGGAAGAACATTCTCATTTTCTACACACAAAACTACAGTAAATATAAGTTAATGTACTGAAACACTTTCGGTTCTTAGTCAGCAACAGTGTTCACATTTATTGGTTTTCTGACTCTGAATTTGTCTGCTTACAGTATGGTGCAGAAAACTAGTACTTGCAGCTTACTCTCATACTATAATAAGTGACACAATGGTGAAGCTTTTTGTGATGTCACAGTGACCTTGACCTTTGACCGCAACATTTAGACCACCACCATTTTTAAACAACGTTTGTGCCAGATGTAATGAAATTCCCTCCAGGTGTTCATGATATGTCATGCAAAGGGGACGGATTTGGCCGTGGCTGTCGTCTGCACACAGGCATAAAATTAACATATTATTTATTAACATGTAACTGGCCCAAATAGTAACTAATGGTTTGCTGCTGGGAATGTATCAGATGAACAGCTAGAATTTGTTTGGATTGCCCTGGAGCAGGAACCGGACCATGACTCCTGGACAAAACGGTTTCATGTGAATACATGTAACGTCACTGTTACATTCCTTTTAAAGTTATTAATGTGTTGGCGTGCTGTGCTAGGAGGCTAACCCATGACTATAGGTGGCTTACTTATACCCAGGATGTAAGGACATATAAGCGGGATTGCGTTTTCTTGTACTGAAAATTTAATTTAAATTTTAGTCTTGATTACACTGGCACGGTACGAGAGGTAAAAGTGACAAGCTGCTTAGTATTCTCCTGATTTCAAGATGAAATGATATTCCTTCACAGCTCACTGATCGTGAGAACATAGTGTAAACTCACTGAGTGAGGTCTGGAGATATAGTGCAAGAACCTGACAGAGTTCAAATAAGTTGTATCTAATGCTTTGTAAAGGGAAAAATGATGATGAAATAGAAGCAAAAGCAGAACGACAGACAACGGAAAGATTCCCTTATCAAAACCTTACCGCAGTGTAACAAAACCTCTTTGTCTCTTCGTTTTTCCCAAGTGCCCGGAGGTTGGCGTCTTCACTAGAGTGAATTTGCAACAGGTTTAGCTTTTTGGGTACGCGGAGGCTCGAAAGATATCGAGACAGTTTGCTGTGATGAGGGCACCGGTCAGCTGCCTCCACTGTCTGGTGGCAGGGTGTTTCATTTTGTCCAGGACCAGGTGCAGATCCTGGATCATGTCCCTGTAGCTGTCTCCATAATGCCGACTCCAGGAGTACAGAAAGTCATAGGCAGGCTTCCACATGGCCTGCAACCCAACAGGATGTTGATATTTTAAGTAAAACGTCCATCATATTCACCCAACCCTCGCAGAAATTCCATCAGATCAAAATTATCCACTGTACATTCATTGCTTGCCAATTAAACTGACCTGGGCACCGATATCTCCACTCTTCCCTCGATGTGGCGACTCATAGCCGGCAATCTGAGCACTGGAGAGTTTTCCCATCTTGTCAGCGAGCTCCCTCCATCGAGCCCCGAGCTCCACAGCAGTGGACAGAATGACAGTGTTCTGAATCAGCTGGGCCACAAGACTCACAGAGTCCATCTTGAGCAGACCCTGGGATGAAAAAACACCACAAACATGCATTGACAGCACATGAAATCAGAACATACAGGCTGTGAAATTGCCATAGCTTGAATGGGTTGGTGGTGGGTAGGGTGTGTTACTCTGGGAATCTGCTGTTCTACAACGAGATTTCTTTGTGAGTGGACACAGAGGTTGAACTGTCGAATGGTAAATACACATGTTCTCTTTGAATATATTGTTTTTCTCTACTTACCACCATGAGTTCATGCAAAAACTTTTTCCTGCTCTTCTCAGAGTGGCAGTCTTCCTTCAGCTTTTCCAGAACGCAGTCCACCTTATCATTCTCTGTTTCGGCGTGCCTCCGAGTGATTGTGTCCAGCGACAGGTTGCTGTACCCTAAAGCATCAGCAAAACCTCTCCAGCTGGTTATGTGCTCAGTGACCAGCGTCTGGATGGCAGAGTACATGTAAGTGAGCTTCTTGAAGGGCAGCGTCATGTTGTCCAGGAGCACCTCTGTGGTCAACCGAATGCCGGTGAAATCAATCACCTGGTCTCGGGTAATGAGCTTGACATTCTTGCAGTGAACCAAACCAGTCCTACCTCGCAGAAATCCGATATACCACTCCTTTACTTTTGAGTTACCCACTGACCTAACAGATTCTCTGGAGAGGAGAGCCACACTGTCCCCCTTGAAGTACTCCAGGAGGTAGTCTACACGTGGCTGACGGAGGACTGATTTGAGAGCGACACCATACCACTGTAGGTTCACAGGCTTGTCTTCAAATTTGAGGAGATCTGGAACTCTCTCCTCAGGAATGGGAGAGGATCTTGCTATTTCAGTCCGCCTTTCTATCTGCCTCGGCACTCGCTTCTCGGATCGAATGGGTGGTGCAGGAGGGGAGGGCACCTGGAAATGTGCAACAGTCGCAGTGTTTGATTCCTTCACTTCCAGATCTAATTTAAAGGGGGGCATTTCTGTATTGCCAGCACAAGATAATGCAACTGGCAAATTCAAGACTGTCCCTATTTTGAGCCGACTTTGTCTCACTTCTTTCAGTTTGTCCTCAGGTTTGATTTTAAACACGGAGCCTGTGATGCTGACTTTGACATGGAGATCGTTCACTTTGTCTGGTTTAAACCGATGTTTTCCCCACAGCTGCAGCACAAGAGGAGGCAGGTATTTGTTGCCTCTACATATATCTGAAAATGGAAGCTTTGGTGGAACATCCTCATGACAGCAAACCACTATTACTACTTTAAATGATGGATGGATGTACCTGGGACCATAAACTGCTACAGTGATTTGCCGGTCAAGGTAATCCCATACTGATGTAGCAGGCGACTGGATTGCAGAGGCCTCTGCGACTGCAATCACATAAAAATGTGTTTTCAGATCCTGAAGCTTCATCTCCATCCTGTTCTTGTAAATGTGACAGTCGTTCACTTTTAGATAAGGCCCATCTCTCTTGTTGGACACCAGCCCGGAGACGGTGGTCATCACTTGACTTAACGGGTCACTCTTCACCTCTCCGGACAGTTTCACCTCTAGAGAGATACACTCCTTTGTGTTGATGTTGCTGAGAACCACCTCGAGCAGCGGACTCATGGTTGTCATGTAGTTGTTATTGAGTCCAGGAGGAGGGTCTAGCATTGCTTTCAGTGTGACTTCCTGGACTTCCCCAGGAGGAACATGGCCTTCTGGTATATGCATGCTAACTTCTAAGTCCGGTAACGGTACTGTGCCTCCAGTGTGGCCAATCCTGCTAATAACCTGAAAGCCAGTGGCCTGGGTCTGAGCCCATCCGGGGCTCTGGCTCATCAGATTTAAATCCAGGCACGAGCGGGTTAACTGCCTGTGGCTCAGCCAGGCCATTTTATAGGCCTCTCTGTCATTCTTCAGCCACTCAAAGTCTGGGTTCAGCACTGGCATGGGCGGTTTGAAGCTGTCCTCCCGTTTTGGCACTTTTCTCTCCAGCTCATCCAGGATGTCCGAAGCACTCCTCCATCTCCCAGATCTGTTGGTGACATTGTGTTTGTTTTCCAAAAACTTCCCCACGTTTCCTTCATCTGAAGATGTGCTGATGGCGTCGTCGTTATATGTGTCCAGATGTTTTTTTTCATTGTCTCGTTTTACAGCTGACGAGTTAGAAATGTGTTTGTCTGTGCTGCTGTTTACAATGTCGTCTAAGAAAGGGTTAGAACCAGACAGTTTGTTCCAGAAGGGATTTTTTGTCTGAGATGACTGAGCAACTTCTGGCAGTAAAAGTGGCCACTCAGAATTCTGTGTGATTCCTGTCACAAGCCCACCTGTGGGGAAAAAAAGGAATTGTTTGGATCTGTTAGCATTACAAATACATTGTATATTCAACATTAAGAGCAAATCCTGCATGTGCTTAAAAATGACAATTTTACCATTCAGGTTGTTGCTTGTTGAGGCATTGTCACCCAGGTCAATCAGTGTCCCCTCAGATTTACTCCGCATTAGACTACCAACGCGACGGAAGGACGTTGCTCTTCTAGATGCCATATTTTCATCTGTAAACGTCAAAACAATGGACTTTTAATTTTTCTCCTCTTTTAATAGCAGGTTTTATTGATCTAAAACCATTCTTTTTTTCCCTTATATCACGTTGTTTTTATTTATCTAAATAAAATAAAAGAATTATAGGTTAAGTCAAAATAAAACTATACTAATTGAACATTATAAACATAAATCGACAGGAGAATTTTTGCTAAATCCAAAATCAAAAACCTTAAGCTCAACCACAGCATTATGTCACCCTTGACCTGACCAGGGCTCAGAAGTCTGTCTGTGCTCAGTTGAGATATGTTATCTTGCCTTTGGTGGTAGAAACCGGACACGGGCCGAGATGTTAAAAATGAAATGCCCCTTTTTGTTTATTGTCCATTGTATCTTAACCTTAGATACACGACTTTCTGTAAAATGTCTGCAGGACTGGATTTGTTCTCTATGTCCTAATGAATGTATACTTCAGTTCCTGTTAACACACAATGTGTTTCACTTAACTTACTTGTTGTTAAATGCCTACCAACAGCACAGGAACAAGCTTTACGTTACAGTTAAAGGCATAGTAAATGCCAAAGTTATGTTTCACATATGCAATATCAGGAGAAGGTTTGTGATCTAATTTGGTGGTTTTGAGAAAGGCTGGCATGTATGGAGGAGTTGTATCTGTTCTTTTGCTGTGATTTTGCGACTGCAATTGTTTTTGTCATATTTGTATTTCTTGTAAGCCCATGTAGGCTAGGCGCAATTTGGTGCATGACACTTTGAAAAAAGAATAAATCATAGAATAAAAGACAATATTTCTATAACTTATCAGGAGCTGTAGTCAATTAATCAACGGAAAATGAATCTGTGAATCATTATTTAAGAAAAATGCTCAACTCACTGGCAGCTTCTCTGTTATGAATATTGGCTGGTGTTGTTAGTCTTCTGTCACTTAATACTGAGTATCTTTGTTTATTGACAAATCATAATATGTCAAACTGGACTCCACTCTTCTGAAAGATAAGATTTATCAAGAAAATACTTGATTACAGTGTAGCTGCACCCCTAAAGGTATACGTATACAGACACACACATTGTGAAATGCTGTGACACAACAACAAGTCCCTACACAACAAAAGACATGTGAGTAAAGACATTGTTCTGTCTCGGCCACGTTTCCCTTCAGCACAGTGAGCCCCGGGGCTTGTGCAAGTCTCCTGTGTGTTACAGAAAAACTGTTCCAAATGCAGAATAAAGCCTGAGCTCTCCAGTCTGTCACTTGTTTGCGTAAAAGGACACTACCCATTCATGACTTGTCACAGTGAGTCAGTCATTAATAATGTGGTTTTCTTACACCAGTGCACAAAAACAGGTTGGTCTTGTCAAGCCTACGACACAGTAGTCAGTTACCCCAGCGTTTCTTGCCAGGATCAAAGTGGCAACTGTACTAGTGACAGTAGGAGCGTCTGTTCCGATGAAACACTGCATGATAGGCTTCCTTTGAGCTGCTCAACATTTAATAAGCTACTTAAGGCATGTCTCCTATTTTAGGATTTAATCAGTGGAAAAATATTGTCAAACAAATCTTTATTAACATTTACATTAACATTCATTAATTAATAATCCAAATAGAAGAGCAGCTCAGATTCAGACATAACAGCTCCAGCTACACCAAACACAGTGGCAGCGTTTGAACAGGTGTGTGTGTATTACTCTGTAGTTACATATTAATAAAACATATTCTTTCTAGGTCGCTTCCTATTTATACATTAGAACAATTAAAGCTAAAGAAATACAAAGTCTGATCTCACCGTCGACATGAGATGTTTGTAGTTTTCCTTTGGGCGCGTTGGCAGGAAGAGAAGCAACTCCACTGTCAATCACACGTTTCTCTCTCTCTCTCTCTCTCTCTCAGCTCAGCTCCTCATGTTACTGCGCCTCGGTTCTGTCTGCTCTCGGGCCCGGTGCATTCTGGGAAGGGAAGTTTAAAGATGACACAGGCACAACATTCGGAGGCGTGGCCTCTTGCGGCGAGCTACTACAACACCCACAATGCAACGCCGCGCGTACTCTGGAGACCCTTTTTTTTTTTTTTTTTACACACCTGAAACTCGGTGAGGCCTGTGGTTTCGACAGGAGTCGCGTTTGCTGATAAGCAAACACACACACAGGCACAGTGAGGCGACAAAAACACACAGGTGAAGGCTGCAGACTCAAATAGGACACACACACACACTTTCTAGAAACAAGGTCAACACACACAAATGTAGCTGTAGCTTAAAGATAAGTTGTTTAGTTACGCCGCTTCCGCATTCCACAGAACGAATTTGGCGCGCAGAAGCTTGTGGTTTTATTGTCTTATTGTGACGTAGCACTGAACCAGAATAATAACAAAAGAGAGACCGGAGTCACTCCAGCAAATCTCCTCTCTTCGTCATTCATTTGTGACTAATAGTGGCTGTCGGGGTATTTTTCATTGATTTGACTGTTCGCCTTTATCGCGGCCGCTGTTGCGTGGAGATCAGAAGCCAACGTGGACTGAGGGAGCTGACAGATTTAAATCTCATCAAGGACAAACGTCCTTCTTATCTCACTGAACAGGTTACACACACATTGGCTATGATGAGTGCCTGAATAGATCACTAATTGGATGTTTGTTAAAAATATATAACAGGACCCCCCCCCCCCAAAGTGCAGCAGTTGCATGTCACGGTGTGTGAAAACTTAGAATTAGAAGCTTAATATCTGAGTTGGTGAAAAATGTCCCTTCAGAGCTGTTGTGGTCTATGAGTGCAGGCTCTGCTGTTCAAAGTCAGACACAAGGAATGCGACTAAGCACTCGAGTAGATTATGAAAGTGGCTGGACTTTAGCATGACTAAAAGCCCCTATACTGCTGAAGTGCAAGTATTTTGTAGCATATAAAATTGAGCATGAAATCCTATCAAATTTAAACTACTATCTCTTGTTTTGTACTTCCACTTGCATATGATCCTGTACTGCTGTGCATGCACACGGTTGATGTTAACCTCGTCAATATGAAATATGACAAACTGCATACTTTCTCCACACTCCACCTATCACAGTTGTTTAATTTACCAGCACAGTCTGATAACTGTGTAGCAAGTTTCTGAAACCAGAGACGATGTGCCTCTGTAAGCATGGTATGCTCTCGTGTGGTTGTTTTGAGAATGCAGATGCAGTGACAGTCACTATTTTCTTCTCTTTGCACAAATGTCACAAAAAGGCCAGAACTAACAATGATTGTACAAACGTGTTGTGTGTTGCCCCAGAGCTTGATGAAGCTTTTTTTAAGTTACGTTTGCCCCAAAACTACATGGCCCAGCTGCTGGAGTAGATTAGTCAGAAAGTGTTGACAGACAGACGAACACATTGTTGCTTTTGTCCTTTTGGCTGGACAGAAGAACAATATACAAACAAAATACATTTTATATCTTTATATGTGGACATTCAAGCCAAAATGTGTGATGCTGAAAAGGGACTGAGACAAAGACTGTTGTGGTGCATTTATATTTTTGAAAGTGACTATGTACTGTAAGTACAAAATACCTCACTGTAAGTATGCATGTCGCCTCAGAATAGGAATATAACTCGATTTAAACGTTGTAACATTTTTGAAAAATTTCACAGCTGCGGCTCAAATGTGGAGTTGTTGTCTGAAGCTTACATTTTTGTGCCACTTGGTGGCGCTATTTCTCTACAGTTCACTTGGGCAGACACGTCAGTATTATTTATTCTTTCACCCAGATAGTGGGTTGATGTTGTATTTTTCACCAATTCAGCAATTAGAAGTAGAAGTATTGATTCAAAAGAACTTGTGGACATATGTTTGTTTTTAAAATACCAAACTAGAGCTTTGTAAAACTTGTATAACATATATATAACTGAATATGTTACAAATACAGACGCCAACAAATCAAAGGTAAAACATGCTTGCCTTCACCAGGAGTGAAGCTTATAGTTTTCATCAAACAGGGAGTCTTCTCTATGCAGCAGTAACATTTGAGTGCTCTTCTACAGCAGTAAGGGCTGCAACTTAAACATATTTTCATCCTCAAATTGTTTCATTTTGAAATCAATTGATTTAGATTCAGATTCTCAAAGATGAGGCCTTCAAATGTCTTTTCCCCCCTCCCCAAATCAACAGATATTCAATTTAGACCAGGAAAAGCTTCACATTTGAACCATCAAATATGTGACAATTTGCTTGGCAATTGACTTTAAAAAAAATAATTATCAAAATTGTTGCCCAAAAAAATCTTAATAAAAGTAATATTTGATGATTTCACTAAATTTGCAGCTGTAAATATGATATAAAGTTTCAAAGATCTTTCTGCATATGTTGCTCTATGGCATTCTGCTCTGTCTTTCTCATATAAGGTGATCTGTCTTTAAAGAAGCCAAAGAAACAGTGACAGCTCCCATCACCCCCACCAGGATGAGGGCCTGGGATCATTGATCTCATGTTCTGTGCGTTTCAACAGCCTCAAGGATTTTGATTAACACTGATATCATAAGAGGAAAAATACCACGTTTTCTCTCTTTCATTGAACATGTTCCCTCAGAAGTTTGTTTCCGACAGAAAAAAAAATGTCATTTTGAATCTGTGGTGGACATGATTTTGATTTTGTACACATTGATTTAATGAAGTCATTGAACTGAGGTTACAAAGTCCAGCAATTCTACAAAGCTTTCCCCCACGGAGGTTGAATCCGTGGGTATTCCACTCAGTTAGACAGGTGAAACACCGCCTGTGACAGAAATTAATTTAAATTGCTGAAATCATTGTGTGAGGGCACCCTTGTCAGTGTTACAGCAATTACTGTTAATTTTGACTTAAACCCTGAACCTTGTCAAATTGCCGTTTACCGCGGGCTGACTGGTTTGATGACAATGACAGTGCGGTCGGGGGTTTTAACCACAAAATTGGCCACAGATGCATCATAGGTGAGAGGTATTACCACAACGCTGTGATTTGCTGGTAGAGCAAGAAAATCAAATATACCTCATCATGCTGCTATTAAATTTGATTCGATTCAATTTCATTTGTACAGCGCCAAATCACAACGTTCAGTGTCTCAAGGGGACTTTACATAGTGAGTTTGAGACCTTAAAAATTACAGAGAAACCCAACAGTTGCCACAATGAGCAGCACTGAGACTGTAACAACCTCAAAATCACTGGCACGTCTACATTTCTATTATCCAACATGGAATAATATTATTTCATATTTTCTAGATGACTGCATCGCAGCTGAATTTGGCTGCTGAGACGTCGTGCTCTGACCGTAGCTGTTACGGTGGCTTTCATCCACAGTTGGCAGCTTCATCCTCCTCCTCCTGGCGTCCATTCAATTCCTCTCTGAGGCCTGTTTGATTCAAACGAGGCCACGGCGGCGGGTCATTCCTCTGTGGGCCATGTGACGCTGCAACAGTCTGTGAAGGTACTAATAACCTTACAACAATAAAAGAGCCACACACACTCTGACACATTAGGCCAAAACGACATGAGTCATTCTTGCCTATTTTTTAAATCTGTTTAGACAGTTGAAAAGTTCAAGACTGTAGTTTTTTTTTGTTGTTTTTTTTTTAAATGTTCAGGACATAAATCTAGCAATAAAAGAAATCTTCAATTCACTTATCTCCACTTTTAATAGCTGTTTATGGTAAGTTCCTGGTAAACTTTTTCCTGGATTTAATTTTTTTTTCTACCTTTTATGTTTTAGATAAATAGGTATGAAATAACAAAAACAAAAACCAACAATAATAAATTGAATCTTATGACAAAGAAAACAACTTGTCTGTATAACCTAGTATGGATGTGTTCTCCTCAGTCCTTTTTTGTGTAAGTACATCTGCTGTCTCGGGTGGGGGCAGTCTTTTCCTTTTGTCCCTGACTTCACTGAATACAATTTGCAGCAGCGCAAGAAACTGAACTATCTTGTGGCAATCAGCATACAGCACAGAGGATATAAAGCCTTTAAATTCAGAAGGCAAATGACAAAACTCTTGAGCTGAATTGTAATTACTTCCTTTTTTATGTTGTTGTTGTTGTTGTTGTTGTTGACGACATTAAAACTGAAGGGGCTTTTTGCCTGAGCTCTTATAGGAATCTGTCTGCTGCCATCGACTGGGCTGCAGATTTTAAATGTGTCTTTAATCTAATCACAAATTACATCAGAAGCAAAAGCAGAACTCATTCAGTGAAAGTTCTTTTTTCTCTCCATTTTGTACATCCTGAGTTCCACTTTTAACTTTGACTTTTGTTTTTTTTACATGTTCTGCTTGACTGGACCATAGCAGCCACAGTCGTAGACACAGTCGCAGACAGTATACAAAGGTGGAACAGTTTGTGTAAGAAGATACAGACGATGTCATCATGGGGATTTTTTTTTCAGTAATTCCAACAGAACTGAATATCTACTAATATCTAAATGAAGCATCATCTGCAAGAGGGTGAGTGACACACCAGTAGATTATAGTACAGCAGAGGACGTATAGAAGTTCTAATGAGCCTCTGTCTCAGACCTGTAGCAGTTTGCTTCGTTATGATCCAAAATTCAAAACAACTCGGTGGGCGAACCGACTTGTTGCCCTTATTAATGCAAATATCTCACGATGTGGAAACAGACATCAGTGTTTATGTTGTTTGTTGAAATAAATACATTTGTTTAAATTTATATTTGGCGCAGCAGAACTGTAAGAAAAACTAAAATTATACCAGATCCCCAAACCTGAGGCTGCTCAGGATAAGTGGATCAAGGTAGGGATTTAAATTGCAGTTGGTTGAACGCTAGATGGCGCTACAAAGCTGAGCACAAAAAAAAAACTGATTAACAGAAGTTTGGAAGACACTGACTTTAGTTTCCTTCTCACTCTGGGCTCGTGAAACGACACAACACTGGATATTTTAATAGATGGAAAATATAATAGATAGAAAAATGATCCTATCTGTTTATCCTTTTCGTCTAATTTAGTCAAAACGATCCATGGCGCTTCAGTTCTTACGCACACTGTGAGTGTAAAATTGACGTCAAAAATCTCAGCGACAAGGGGGAAAATAATTAAGGCAGGATAACCCGTGATTTGTAAATTACAGAAAATATAATACTTAAATAAAAATATAGAACACATACATATGTTGTAGTTTCTACAATCTTATATCGTAGTGATTCATTTGAATTTGAATAATGGTGATTCTATCAACCTCAGATTAAGTGAATTAAGACCAGACTGAAGGGGAACAGGATTCCTCGCTAAAAAAAAATTCTTCAAAATAATTTTCTCAAATTGTTCTCATTACAAAAACATTCACGTCTGCTGTCAATAATATAAGTATGGTGGCAGAGTGTTAGGTGTGAAGTCCTGCTGCGCATTTGTAACAGCACCATCTGAATTCAGTCCAGTGGGTTCTAATGTCCGATGAGCGGCAGTTTAATTACAAAAAACCCTAAGATTTAAATTGGTGTTTTTGTCATTTTGTATAAAAGAAAGAAAATAATAATAATAATAATAAAATAAAAAACACAAACATAAAACACACTCAAGGCCATTCTGCTTTGCAATTGCTGTAAACTAGTGATATTTCTCCTACGACACGGTGATTCAAGATTAATAAAGCATCGGTTTAATAAAGTTATACGTTTAGTTTAGTCTGTGTTGACTTCGACCTCAGAGCAGTTTGAGGTTTTATTCTTACGATCAACAGACATAACGCGAGAACAACGGAATTTAACCTGACTTTCAATTCATATAACACACGTTTTTTTCTTTCCTTGTTCAATAAAACAGATGTTACATATACCTATCTAATTGTTCTAAATTTTATATTTTACAAACCAATTTAAATTCATTTGTGGGCGAGGCCTTAATGTCGCTGGAGGCCCTGTCCCACCGCGGCCTGATGAGCCTGTAACACGGAGATCATGAAACTCGTCATCTTCAATATTTCACATTTATAATCGCAAGTATGCGATGTCTCACAATATCAAATGAAACATCGTTGGCAAACTATTATTTAAAAGTCACTGGTCTGCCGGTGAAAAATAGACCTTATCGACTCAACAATCAAATAAACTGAGTCGATCAACTGCTTCTGAATTCATACTGACTTTATTGAGTGGCTTCCATAAAAAGCCATTCTCGGAGAGATAGAGAGAGAGAGAGAGAAAAAAAATATATCATTGTAAAATTAAAATCACTTTACAACATGCTTACTTAAATTAAAACGAGTGGGTAAACAGTAAATGATTTCAGAACCGTACAAATAAATTCAAAGTGCGCCTAATGATAGACCCCTAAATACAAGAAAACTCGTGGTTAAATATAACTCCCCACAATACATTTCATATCATGTCAAAGAAAGAATCCAAGTACATTTCCGTATATTTTCAAATATTTACTAGAGTCCATATACAACTAGAAATACCTATACAAAATCGTCTCCTGGACAAATACATTACTCACCTTTACATCGGGCTGTAATTATTCTAACCTACATTTCTCATTCTATACAACACGTTTTTTTGCAGCGAAGTGAAGTGTAAAGTAACCTCGACTGGCCTTATACTTACATACACACGCACACGCACGCACACTCACGCACACTCACTGTAGGCTGTGGAGTGAGTTGCAATATATGATATGCCTATAAACCTACAACTGCTCCTCCATTATCAAACGGTTCATGGGATCAGACAGACATAATGGAAACCGTCCCATCCCATATCTTACCATACTCTACAGGTATTTGTTCCTACCGAGCAGTCCGTCCAAAAACAATTTCTCCTGCTCGATAATAAAGTGCCAGAGTTTGGTTTTTGACAGCAGTTACACAACGTTGCAGGCCCGCATTCCCCCCTCCACATATTTTGTGTTTCGTACCCTGGGAATTTAAACATCGAGGGGGATCAGGCTGCGAACAACAGTTGTGCCCTGTCCCAGTGTGCCCACAATAACTTGATTACACGTTTACACCGCAGATGTATTAATGAGAAGTTTCTGATGGTACAGTTTTTTTGTTTTTTTTTAAATGTATGCAATTAGTAGTCTTGAACACTTGGGAGTGGGGGGGGGGGGGAGTCAAAGAAACGTATAGGCCGTATTTTCTCATTAAATGACAACACTCAGGATGAAGCATTGTGCACACAGTCATAATATGTCCACACGTCCTCTGGGACAGTTCCACCGAGACACTTTTGCTGTTTCACAGTTCTGACTCGTTTTAGAGGCCGTTCATGCCCACTCCCTGGGTGGACTCAGGTGGGTGCAACAGGTCGGGGGAATGGCACGGGGGGCTCCCCGGCGCGCTGTGCTCGCTGTCGGTGTCGCTCCCCCTCTTCCCTCCGCTGCCCCCGGAGCCGGAGCCGGCGGATCCCCCGGCGCTGTGAGTTTTTACATGTTTACTCAGGTGGTCGCTTCGCATGAATCTTTTGTTGCACACCGGGCAGGCGAACCTCTTCTCCCCGGTGTGCGTGCGCAAGTGTCGCTGGAGCTCGTCGGAGCGCGTGAACCTCTTCCCGCAGAAGAGCCAGTTGCACACAAACGGCCTCTCGCCGGTGTGCCACCTCAAATGCGCCTTCAGGTGCGACGTTTTCCCGTAAACCTTCCCGCAGCCGGGGATGTGGCAGCTGTGGAGCCCCTTTCTCCGGAGGCTGGCGCCCGCCGGCCCTAGTCTCTCCGCCTCCTGGCAGTTCGGACAGTCGCAGGTGGCTCTGCCCGAGTACCGGCGGGCAGACGACCTCGGAGACCCCGCTAAAGATGCAGGTGGACCCCCGGAGAGCATAGTCCCGCCCGCCCCCGTCAACGGAGAGGGGCTTGTGTCCGGATACGAGGATAACACCGGCTTGAAACCGTCCATCAGGTGCTGGCCGGTTGTCAACAGGTGTGGAGAGGGACTTGTACTGAAAGCAGAGTGACTCAAACTCGAGTAGTCAGAATTATATCCGCCCAGGGGAGAGTGCAAGGAAGTCTGGAGTCCGCCGGAATGTAAGGAGGTCTGTAGTGCTGCTCCATTGGGGTTCTGAACATCAATCCATCCCGCTCCCACGTCCCACCACGCAGAGGCTCCGCTGGTCCCGACGTCACCCGTGGGGATGCCGGGATGAGACGACTTGAACCAGGACTCGTAGGGATGCGCGACGCTCATCCTCGGATAGATGCCCTGCAAACTGTCCACCGAGGTGTGCACCTTGGAGATGAACACCGGCTGGTGACTGGACTCTTGGGAGCTGCTCGACACGGACGCTTGGAAAACGGAGTAGTCGTTCCCAAAGTGTGAACCGGGCGAGGCGCCGGGCGTGAGGGAAAACGCGCTGGATCCACCGGAGCCGTTGGTGCCGAAAGAGTCCGAGATGCCGGCTCCGTTGCGGGACACCCCGAAGCCGGACAGGCCGGATCCGAGGCTGCAGCTGCTCGGGGCGGCTCTTTTCCACGGGTGGAAGCCCTTTCCATAGGACGAGGAATTATCCGAAATTGCCGACGGTGAGGGGCTCGGACTCCCGATCTTGTTGCATGTTGCAGCTAACATGGCTAAAGGAGTCGATCCTAACCTCGGCTCCTCCTGGGGGAGAGGAGAGGGAGAGGAAGAAGTTGTAAGTGACATGTCAGTCGAACACGTTCAACGGGTTCACTGCGAACCGTTTCTAGCGCAGCATTCCAGAAGCGCAAAGGAGGACACCCTGTCCCCAGTTTGAGCAGAGAATAAGAAACACGGGTTTGATTATTATTTCTTTTCTTTTTCTTTAAAGTCAGGAAACCATTTCACTTCCTACCTGGACGGACAGAGAGCAGACAAGCGAAACGCGTCACACGAGCGCCTACAAACACACCGCAGACCAGACGCCGAAGGGAACATGCGTGGCGCTTCGAGCACTGCGGCGAACTTTGCTCGTTTTCCCTTCTCTCTCTCTCTCTCTCTCTCCGCGCGTCTCTACTGTCCCTCTCCGTTTGTCTCTCACACGAACCGCTCGCTGGAAAAAGAAGCGACGCACTGGCTCCGCCGCGACTCTGCGACCGCTGCAACTTTAATCCCCCCTCCGACCGGACAATGACAAGAACTAATTAAAGCCGTAAGAAAGTCCTTTTTAGACTCACCCCTAGAAGTGAAGTTGCCATCACACACACACACAAAAAAAACCCCACTGCCCTCCTCAGAGGATCTTTTTATATTTATGAATCAGAGCACTGTTTTTTTTAGAGGTGTGCAATACAATGATGTGCACCGCCCATTCTCCCACAATTGTAGGCTCCTCTCCGGCTTTGAAGTGCCGCTGTGACACGGGCGACCAATCAGCGGGGCCGGCCCCGCCGCACCGCCACACAGCACAGTGAGGTCATCAATAGAGCGCCCCTCAGACAGGCCGACCCTCCCACCCCCCCTCCCCCCGGCCTCCCCCACCCACCCACCTCCACCTCCCCGCCGCCCCCTCCATAATAAAAGACAGCGGAAGGAAGGTAAAGTTAAATGAGAGTGAATTAGGAAGGAGGAATTAAGGGGCCACTTATTGAAATTTTTTTTTTTTTTTTTTTTTTTTTTACAGAACATCACATTCCATAAATTTAAAGGAGGAGGAGGGGGGATGGGGTGGGGTGGGGGGTGATGGTCTGTGTCTGGTGATGAAGCGGGTGCTAGATTAAGAATAATAAACAGTAATAACAGTTACTGCCCCCCCCCCCCCCCCCCCCAAAAAGCTAAACTCCCGTAAAAGTTAATTTTCCATTATTCTTTAAGGTTCATGTTCCACATGAAATGATCCCAGCTCTTCTCCACAAAATGTAAATGAGAGTAAAAGTTTTAGTGGCTCCACCTCATCCTCTGCATATATGTGTTTCGACAGGATTCAGGGCAGAAAGCCTATTTCACAATTTATTATTTCACCATTTAAAAAAAGAAAAGAATTTGCTCTTTCATTTGACAACAGTCTCTGCAAGTTTTCTTTTTCCCAATTCTTCTTTTTTTTTCTTGCTTCCCATCAGACGACATGACTCATGGCACAAGTTATACCCCGCGGGATTGCTTTGCATGTTTTTAACTTGTTAAGAGTTAATATACACAAACTATTACACACGAGATAAAGGCCACATTGTTCTGGTCGCGCGGTCTATAATATTAAAACCGTGTGGAACTTTCCCTTTACTGTAATTGTGTTCAATTATCTTGACAGCTTTGATTAAAACTTGAAGATGCATGCATTCCGGGGGCTATATTCGTTTTTATTATGCGCCGTGCTAAAGCAGAGGACGACAAAGAGGATGAGGGGGTGAGTGTAGTTGACCTTTTGAACATTTTCAGCCTCAAAATTACGAAATTCAAAAATGTAGATTTTTTCCCGGCTTTTATTGGCAATATAGATAATGTTGACTGAGACTATTTGCTAGATTGAGGTGGTTGCACTCTGTGTCAGGCTGAAAATAAAAATGATAAGCTTGTTATATTGAATAGGTTCATCACTTTGCCCGCTGACATTTGTTAAATCCATAGAGGAAGCTGTCGTTACATAATAAGAACTTAAAAAAAAACAACGTGTGTCGAACCCCGGGACTCTGTGGGCGCTATTAGCATGCAGCGTGCACCGGAGGCATAAATTTCATTTGAATTTCAAATTTAATAACGCAGGAGGTTTTTAATCATCCGCAGTTTTATTTGTTTGATATTAACATGCTTATTGACCGGGTCTGTTGACCAGCTTGGTCATTACAGGACAGGGAAAAGTTAATTAAAACGACCAGGGATTATTCATCACATCATCTGCCTAACCCATGTCGCTTCCTTTATTACACCGCGTGATCGATGGACTATCTGATTAATTCTTGTGTTTCTAGGATTGGACAACAGCTTTTTGGATTAATTTACACTGCTCTGTCTTCAGCTGTAAAAAAAAAAAAACGAAGGAGACAAAATGTGGCACAGTTAAAAAATAAAAAGCAAACAGGTGTAGCAACATCGTACATGTGTTAATAATTATTATTCTTATATACCACCATATTTATAGCTGCCAATACAGAGACTATTTCAGCAATTCACGGGTCATTTAATAACATTCACTTATAAGTTATTCTGCTGGTTCTCAAACTATAACGCATCAAGTGCTCATTTAATTCAATTAGGGGAAAATGATAAAATCACAATGAGCCACAAATGTGTGAATTAAAGGCAGGGACCGATTTTTAGATAATCTGGAAACACACACACACACACACACACACACACACGTCCACGAGGCTTATTGACGTTGCAGATAAGAAAGAAACTGTATCGATCCCGTTCGATTCTCTTTCAATTCATTCTTTTATTTCCCCCGCACGCCAAACTGACCGTGCGGTCACACAAGCCACACGTGGGAAATCACAACACGCTGCAAAAAACATTTTACCGATCGGGCTGTTTTTTTCTCTCTCTCCCACAATCTGATTGAAACGTTGTCAGAGTGACGGCGAGAGCAATGCAACGAGAAGAGGCTACGTACCGTGCTCCTCGGCTCCGCAGCGCACCGACCGACCGACCGACCCTCGCCCCTCAGATCGGCAGAGGAGCGAACAGCGCCGCAGTCTCCGTGGACGCTGCCAGAGAGCGACGCTGCACTGGACACTGACTGGCACCAACTTTGGGAATCATCCAGCCCGCTTCCACTAGCGCGAGCCACGTGGACTCCCGTCAGGCATGTGAATGAAGCCTATACACTCATTTATTCATTTAAAGAAAAAAAAAAAAGAAGGGATATGAGTTTGTTTGTTTATATATATTTCAGCGTGTAAAACAAGGACCTGTCCCTGGTGACGCACGCTTCTTCCCTGCCTCGTCATTGTCGGTGTTGTGATGGTGGTTCACGGGGCATTCGGAGAGCGCGCGGGGAACATGGGGCTACAACGCGTCGGCCTCGGGTGACAAATTACCAAGTGATCATACCAGCAAGACTGATGTCAGAGGTCATGTGTGATAACTCCCCCCCCCCCCCCCCCCTCGACAGGAAGCAACTTGCTGCAGGAGCTGCAGAGCTGCGAGAGATATTTAATCCACATGAGCTTCTAAAGAAAAAAAAAATTTCATCTAAATTATTCGTGCGGGGAACCCCCCCCCCAAAAAAACCCCAAAACAACCCAAAAGTCTTTTGTTGCCTGTTGCGTTCAGGAGCGAAAGGGTCGGTCCGAGTTCATATGGTGCGCACAGGTTGTTCTTATCGCCCGGCTGTAACTGTAAGCCGCGTTGAACAGATGTCCCCATTGAAGGCTTTCTTCTCCTACGCACATGGGCTATATTACCATCATGAAATCAAACTCAAAACCTGTCCCTTTCGCCGCCATAATGACCGAGTTATTCTGGGCCGCTGAGCACGAACAAAGTGTGTTCAATATTGCGTGCTGAAGAATCACTGCGCCCAGAGAGAGCCGGGAGAGGAAAGGGAGTCAGGCCCAGAGATGCAGAACTATATACTGCAATGTGGAGATTTACAAAGCAACGCGATAATCTCATCAGAGAATTATTAATTTATTTATTTTTCCTGGAGGAAGACGGTAGAAGAAGGTAATCACTTGTGGCTTTCCAGAGCAAATAGAAGACCGCTGTGTGGCAGGCAGCATTTAGCCATAATTACTCTTATTTTTCTGAACAGTTATTTTTGAAATACATATGCGGTGCTATTATTAAAACATAGGTGTTCATTTCTAGCAATTACAGAATATCCTGGGGTAAATGTAGTGCAGATAGATAGATAGATGGATAGACTGTCTCAGCAGGCACCATGTGACTGTGTGCAGCGAGAGAGCGAGAGAGCAAGGTCTGTTGGTTGTTGTTCTCTCTATTCACCCAGGAGGTTGGAAAGAGCAGATGTCCGTCTGCACGGTGAGCTGCCAAGTGGGTCCGGAGCGGGGCAGTCACAGACACAAGGGCCCAAATGGTGTGACAAAAGATGTGCAGGAAGCCCCTCTCCGCCTGGGTGAGCCCCAGAGAGGGTCTCCCCTTCGCTGCCAGCCCGCGGGGGGACACTCGCAACACTCGAGAGCCAGAGTGGTGGCAGCAGAGCCATGTGGCACCGGCTGGGACACACGGTACAGCCAACACTCGGGTTCACACACAGACACAAACACACATGCATATATGCAGGAATGCACACGTATAGGCCCATCGCAGCCTCCACTGCATCAGTGCACCTACACATAGCACTCACTCTAAAACACAGGCATTCTGTGAAACTTTTATCTATCTATCTATCAATCCATCTATTTATCTATATATATCTGCTTCTACACTCTCTTAGAGATGTGGTGTCCTGTTGTTTTCCCTCTTTGCCCGTGAGGTCATGAAAGTGGGTGAAGAGGCCATGAAAGCACAGGTGTGCAGGCTGGCCCGTACTGAACGGGTGCACGGAACCATAAACAATGATATAAATGTCTGTCAGATAAAATGGCCAGTTAACAATCTTTTGACTGCTCTAACCTCTGAGCTTTTGTCGGGTATCGATCAGCCAGCTGTTCCATGGCTTTTGTTCTGGCGGGAGCCTCTGGTTCCTCCTGGGAAGAATAAAAGGAGAGGGACGCCAAAAACTCTTTGCCTTTTAAGTTTTAGTCTGCGAGTTGTAACAAGAAGCAGTTAATCGCCACCAAGAAATTTAAATTTATTTATGTATCAAATTCACATAAAATGAAATCATAAAAAAACCAGTGTGTTCTTCTGGCTGTTAAAAGACTTTAATTTTCAAAGTTGCATCTTTTTATTTAACAACCCCTGATCGCTGACTTCTTTGTTCACGGTTACCATGTTGCACGGTTTACATGGAAACCGTGCAACATGGTAATTTGGACGGGCATAATTTGTCTCCCTGTATTAAGATAATTGTATGTTAAATAACGAACATCCTCAAAATGGCAGTGGGCCTTGTCACGCAAATACACCAGGGCAGGGTGCTAATGATCCGTCTCCGTGCCTGTCAGTCAGAGCACGGCTGACAGCGGCAGCAGTGACGGTCTCCGGCCAGGACTTTATGTTTCAGGTTGTGTCCTGGCTCTTGTTGTGGCCCTCCCGCTAAGTGTCAGAGCCCGCCTCAATCTGTCTGGATTGTTTGCTCCTCTCTCACCGAAACACTGTCTGTCTATTTATGAAAATTGAATTAGTAGAATCATTTATTTGAGAATTTCTTGGATAGCAGCGCTGTGATCTGAGGTGATAGATTACAGTGTTTCAAACACAGGCTGCTTATGATAAACAGAGAAAACAGTGTATTCTGCCGCCATTTGGCTCGACGGCTACATCTGTGGGCCACGAGGTCTTCTTATTGACTTTCACTGAGCCCAACATTGCACTTTGTCAGTATGAGCGGCAGTCTAAGAGACAGGCGGGTGAGGCAGTCATACAAAGTGAAGTACTTAGGATTAGCCCTGGCTCTTCAAGTTTCAGTAATTATCCTCCTGACGGCATTCTTGCTGTGTTGGATAATAATGGAAGTCTGGGTGCACGCCTGTCACCTCTCAAGTGTGGGTGGAGGAAGCCAGCGAGAGGCGCAGGACAGAGAAATGTTTGCTTTTCTGTTATGTCATCCGAGGACCACAAGAGTAAGGCAAACTTGCATTATTCCCCGAGTGCAGACGAAGACGCACAGCGGCATCGATCTCACATGCTCCACACAACTTGAATCTTTTCAGCTGTGGATGTGATAATGAAACATGTTCTCCAAAGGTGATAATGTGTTTAAAGGTCGCGTGTAATTACCAAGTGTCAGGCATGTGTTTTTGATAAACAAATCTGTTAAAACACCCGGTTGCATAATTTGTTGAGAGTGATCGGCGTTGATTACATTTGCAAGCTGTCTCAGATACCTCATCCTTTTCCTTCCGCGATTCTCTTGTCAGATGTTGACGCAGGAGGAAGAACGGTGTATTTTTTTCCCCCCCATCCTGACATGTTGCCTGCATTTATCTGTCACGTTATCATTTAAGTTTCATCCCAGTGCATGTTGGAATAACGGGAAGGTCCTTCTATCCAGCAGAGAAAACACAATGCTTTAATTAAGAGTCAGTCCGATTTCCCAGAGGGGAGATTGTCTTCTTCCATTAACTTAGTTTATCATACAATAAAGAGGTTGCCTTGTCCTTCCCTACCCAGACAATTGGTTTTAATCAGCCAGCAGGCCTTTCATGGCTGATAATTTATGCTAAATTGACAAGGGTGGAGGATATCACAGAAAATCATTATGACAGGGCCCAGGTCACTGCCTGTCACCATCTTGTTTTATTCTGTCCACTGAGCTCCCGGACAACAAGGAGATTCAGAAAAGAAAAGAAAAAAAAAGAAAATGTGTGATGGAAATATTAGCCTTGGAGACTGCTCACCTCGTTTAAATTATCATGTCAAAGTTTGGGGCACGTTAGTTTAGTTATTAAGAGTATAGGCCTGTTCAAAGTAAAGTGATATGTTCAACATCTACAGAGTAAGCGACACACAAACAACAGATGACGGCCAAAAAAATGTGTTGATATTCAGTTTTTAAATTGTGAATACCAATTATTTATTCCAAATAAAATACCGCAATATCACGTAAGGCACAAATTAACCTTTTTAAATGCCAAGTAAAAAGCACAACAAACAAAGTATCCCAGTGATTGCACAGCAGAGTCCAAACAGGTCCTCTCTTACTTTGGCTTCTAAGTGCAGACTGTGCAAGTGAGAAAGTACAAATTGTGATTTGAAGTAAAGGGGGTGTCGGGGGTGGGGGGCAGGATGAGCATGGGGAGGAAGCTGGGACACACTTCTCGCCTTGCAATTTAATCACTGTATACCCAGGGAAGTATTGACAGTTGTCCTGTGGAAGCTATTAAAGTTGCTGTCCAAGGTTAAATGAAATTGCAGTTTATCAAGGCAGCATTGAGAAAATAAGGGAATCTGTTCATGGCTGTTGATTAATGTGGAGCGTGATCAACACAAGGGGTTCATTAAGCCATACATCACCAGGGTAATTTAACATGTCATCGCGCCTACTGTCGCTCCCCCTTCACACGTTCTGTGCATTGTGTATGTTCGGTGGATGTGTGTCAGTTTGTGTGTGTGTGTGTGTGTTGAAATCAAAGGCTTCTTACCTCACATTTTTGAGATGCGGTTGTGCCTGCATGCCATTGTTTTCACATGATCACACTTTGCAACAACAACAAAAATCCTTGTTATCGCTGCAAATGATTTCCAGAGACTGACATCAAACGGATACACATGTTGCATTAGGGCGCATTACACACACGTTTGGTATATGTAATTCATGCGACTGTATTCAATCATTTACTCAAATCAGACTTCAACAAGGCCACGTTTTTTCCCCCCATCCTGATCATCATCTCATGTTATCTTTTGATGAGTGTTCACCTCCTCACATCACATCTTTGATCCCGTGTAGTTGAACAGCAGCCGACGAGCATACATAGAGGTATGCTAATCAGGCCTGGGACTTGGAGCTGTTTCTTTTTTTTTTGCCTGGCGGATTTGTTTACTGGTGGATAATTGATGGTGCTTGAGGGACAGGCGTGAGTCGGACATGAATCACGGGCGACATGGCTCATGATAAGGAGCTGAAAGTCGCCTGTAATTAAGCCGGGCACTAGAGACCAATTGTTTGCAGAATGATTTGGTTGGGGCTAATTGACACTAATTGTTTAATCAGATTTTCTTCCCCTCCATACTACAAGCAAGTGTGTTGTAGCAGCACTTCATCCAGCAGCGAGCGAAGCCAAGTCGTTGATATGAGACTGTTCAGGGAGCTGGGGACGGCTAGAAAACTAGTGTGTTTATGATATCTTTTCATGAAAGACGTTTAGTCAAATAAGAAATACACATATACATGAATTTTACCCCTTTTTTAAACTCTTTATTCATCACCCATTCCCTCATTCTAGAACTGACTTTTGAGCCAAGTATAGTCATGTCACTTTCACTAACATAAACAATTTTAGCGAATGAGATACAGGAGATTGACGGCTTGCCAATCGCTCTCTGTTATGACTGGTGACGCCACGCAAAAGCATCTTTGGATGAGGAGTAGTTGATGGATCTTGTGAGCACAGTTACCAGTTTCTGTTTTATAACAGCAGTGGTGTTGATGAGCTGTTGAGCCGAGCAGATTTATGACATTTGGAGAAGGCTCATAAATTAGCGCAGTATTACCCATGATCCTCCCACACCGACTTCAGGAACTGGCCTGTTTAGTGTACGATTGCACAACAGCTGGTATGCACTCTGTCGCAGGCACCGGCTAAATTACAATGCAGCACACAGCACTGGGAGGCTATTTTGGAAGAATGGGAGATAATTGTTTTTTAATACCTGTAATACTTGATGAGTGTGGGTCGACATCAAGGCCACGCAAAAAATCTTTTCACGGCTCATTTACCGAAAGTCGTTTACAGTAAGATGACTTGAGATGCCTCTCACACTGGATTAAAACATTTTTTATACCTGGTCATGCTGTTGTTTACTGGTAAACAAAGTGGTGATTGGAGAAATACCATACACTTTGTGATAAACTGCACTAAACATTTGAAAATGATCTCACAGCGCTGAGGGCAACACTTTTTCTGGGTGTGAAATCACCTCCTAAAATCAAACTATCGTTCTTGTGCCTCGTGGGGGATTTAAAGTTGATGTAAGAATCAGAGGGTAACACAGAAATCATGGTGTTTTTTTAAGTTCATACTAATTTAATGTAAGTTTTTTTTCCCCAACTCCACTTCTGCAGTTAACGTTCGCTTCTCTAAGAAAAGACAAAAAAAAAAACAATAGATCAAAAACCCAATATCTATATAAGAGAATTAACAGTGGCTCTAGATAAATGCTCTTAAGCACATGTAAGCAAATAATTACATTGGCAGAAGACTTTATTGCAGCGTTTCATCAACACTCATTTATTATTAGTTGAGGCTGTAGCACGCGAGGAGCTGTTTTAGTGCGATTAAATGATAAAGCGGAGCAGATAATTAGAGACAAGTCTTCCTTCTCCATCTGATTAAATCCAGCAAAGTCTGAGTAACGAGCCGGTGATGGGTGCAGCTGAACACAAGAACATGAGATCTAACATCATTACATTTAACGGCAATTAAACCTGTAGCTTTTTTAATTAACACAAACTATGATGGGAAATTAATGGTTATTACTCGGGAGCCAGCAGAGGGGAACATTGGATATTCCCTCATTTAATGTAAACCACACTGAGCAAGTGCAAAAAAAAAAAAAGAAGAAGAAGAGAACCTGACTGTCCCGAGAGGTTCACATGCAGTTGGACATGATGCCAAACTGAAAGGTGAATTTTAACACAAATTACTAGATGATCATTTTCTTACTTAATTGTTCAGATTATGAATTGAATAAGAAAATCCTTGAATTATTTGCCCACACAAGAGAAATGGAGGGTTTGGGGCAATCTAACAAGATGCGGGGATGGATTATTAAAGGATCAGTTCACTAAAATGCCAAGAACTGACTTTATCCCTCACCTTTAGCCAAGTTTCCATACAGATTGTTTGGGTTTTAATTTGTTAAAGTTTTGAAATGCCCGTTCCTGAAATGTCTGCAGTCACCTCGAAGTAACGCCAGTGTGTCGAATTTCATTTGTTTGTTCTCCTGGCATTGAAACGACATGGTTAACACTTCAATCGGCATTTACAGAGAGCGTGAACTTTCTTTCTGCCTCAGATCTGAATGCCTCATCAGAATCGTTTCAAAAAAAGTTGCGTTGCTATATTGAATTAAGATATATGAGGATATTTTCTTTTTTTGTGCAGATTCAGAAGTTAACAAAAATGGTCCGCATGAGTTAGATTTTTTTAAAATGTTTTCCAGTTTGCATTAAGTACTTTTTGCAGCAAATTAGTAGTATGGAAATGTAATTTAATAGAGACAGGGTTACAGAGACAGATTGAACAAAATTTAGATGAATAATTCCAAGATATCTGGTAACTACAGGTATGTTTTTGGTTAAAGAAATGGTCATTTGGAGGATCCAGCCCTTTGATATGTCATTGCTGCATCATGCCACACTGAAATGTGTGTTCATGTAACACGATGAGCTTTAATTGAAGGTTGTGTGAAATCTATGGGGAATAAGTCTTAAATATAACATTTCTGTTAAGACCCGCATTAATACTAATCATTTGTCCAGTGTTGCATCCATCCCGTGAGACGTCCTCGCTGACTGTTTTAATAGTAATGTTTGTAGTGTCGCACATTATTCACATTCCAATTAGCATTTATCTTGTCTGTGTCCTTTTTCAATAAAGTTTTCTGATTTATCGTGGAAGGCTGCCTTTACTTTGTGCTAATAATTGGATGCTATTGAAAGGATGAGTTTCATTGATTTTGTGGATGACTGGGAGCATCACTGGCCCAGACCATAGATTGTCAGCAAGGTCTGTGTTGAGCTGGGATCGATGCCGGTGAATCTTCCCCTCTGGTTTTTATTTACTTCTGTCTCCATTGATTGAAACATGCAATAGTTCAGGGGCTATTATCACACTGACGCTAAGTTTCTCTGTCTCCCCATTGAAAAAGCTCCCTCAGTTCCCCCGCAATATCTCACTCCAGCAAGTGCTCCCATCTTTCCCTTTCTAACTAATGAGTTAAGAGTATTGCTATGACCCGTAAACATCAATCATGGAGAAAGAGGGAGACAGTGACTAACTGCACCAGCAGGAGAGGGACGAAATGAAATGAAAGTGTACAATAAAAGAAACATTCCGCTCGCTGCTTGTTGTGGAAACTGAAATAAATAATACCACAAATGAAGATAATTGTCAAACGATTGCTAGTTTGTCGATTTGCGCTAAATCGTCTCATAATAGGAAGAAGGAACTGGAGAAACTGTCTTCTCAATTTAATGGAGGGCGACTAATAATACCCCGGGACTTTGGCTGTATTAAATGGGAGACAAAGACACTGAAACTTTTTTTTGTTCACTCATTGTGAATTCAGTGGTGTGCTCTTAATCCAATCAAGGCCAGGGTTTGGGGAAAAAAGCCATGAATTTCCATTCAACTGTTAAAATTAAACTTCTTCCAAACGGATAACTTGCACAATCGGCATTGTAGTGGCTGCCTCGCTAGATTGTTCCCACAATACGACACAGCGATGGCCCTGTGTAAGTGGTCCGTCCTGCGTTTACATATCTTATTCCCTGACAGAGACAGCAGAAAGGTCAGCGTCCTATCCAACTGGGACTCTCGTGATTGAATGTAATCAGTATGTACTTGTTATTCCGAGTGCCGGGCCTTTCTTTTATTTGCTGGCCCCAGAAGTTAATTTCCCCGGTGACCTTTGTGTAATAAAACAGTATTATCTGTTTTCTGGAGCCACAACAAGGAAGCAAATTAGCTTCCTCAGCAGTGTTTTGTCACGGAGGAGATCAGTAATAAGTTTATTTACTTTAATTAGATTAAGGGTGCAGTAAAGGCATGTGTCTGCCTGGGCATCATCCCTTGACTCCTTGCATTATCTGATTGTTCAGGCCTGTGAATTGGACAATGGTTTCGCATTTTAATGGTTTTCTCACTCTGTGCAGTCAATCGAGACACTTGCATATTTTGCTGTTTTCTTTTTTCCTTTTTTCCTTTATTTTTCCCTGGACAAAATATCAATCAATAGTTTTTCTGACTACAAGTCAGTTTTTTTAAGAGTAGACACATTGTGACTGCACAGATGTTTAAGAGGAAATCATCAAGCTGTTGATTTCTCACACTTCTGCACGAACATATGTCACTTGATACTGTGGAATTCCTCTAATCCGTCTCCTACCTTTAGTGGGAGTGACACTTCTCCTTTTAAACTGGATCTCTTTTTTTAAGTGCACTCAAACAAGCTCAGATGAACGCCTTACATATCCCCGTCAAATCTATCAAGAACAATTTATACCACCACAACTTCTGCTACTACTTAGGATGGTTAATATAAAACTGTGTCAGCAATAGAAATAATATTTGCCTTTTTATAAAGCAAATGTCACTTTGATATATATTTTTTTTAAAAAGTGATAAATAATGGTTTCAAAGAAGTGAAATGTTTTTTTTTTAACTTTTATTTCTAG
Source organism: Scophthalmus maximus (assembly GCF_022379125.1). NCBI lineage: Eukaryota > Metazoa > Chordata > Actinopteri > Pleuronectiformes > Scophthalmidae > Scophthalmus > Scophthalmus maximus. The sequence continues at coordinate 10,399,986 of NC_061515.1, read as the reverse complement.
ACAGTAGAACAACACTTACACTTAAACTGATATTGTGCTGTTTTAAATGTATTCTATAGCGAGCTGTTGCAGTTTGGACTAAAGGTGAATGTGAGAGGAGAGGCTGTGAGCTGTGGAGGCCAAAGTGAATGCAATGCTTTACTGACCCGAGGAATCTCTTTTATTATGGCCTCTTTGTGCCTCTCCCTCCGCTGCTCTGTCAGGCCATTCAGACCCAGTGGCAGCCACCTACATTATATCCTGGATAGGCAGGACATTCATGCCTTTTTAACCCATTGTCCTTCCCCCCGGGGTGAGGGCCCAGAGCGGGATGTGAGAACCCCAGGCTGGGTATTGTGTCCCTCTGCGCTCTTCACACACCCGGCGGGGGACTTCCTTTCTGGTGTCACCGAAACCTGTGTGGTGTAATCCGCAGCTCCCTGCTGAGCAGGATGGGAAGGTTATTAAAAGTGCCTCTAATGTCTCGTTAATAAATCGCTTCCATTTTCCGCTTCATTTCTAAGTAATCGCGTTGGGAGTGTGGATAGGAAGGAATGTGTACCCGCTCCCGTGTTTTCAGTATCAAAGCAGCATAAAGATTTGCATTTCTCCTTTATTGTCAGCGCCGCGTACCGCAGACGCACAAATACAGATCCATTAGAGATGTGACCCTCGCATTAAAGATCAAGTATCTTGACTGCTTTGTGACGGGGTCATCCAGCAAGGTGTCGATGCCGCTGTGATTGCCGGAGGAGAGATTTTTAAACATGCCGAGTCCGGCCGAGAGGTTTCGGGTTAATGGTGTCTTATGCTGTGACCCAGTGGATGCTGCGTTTAGGTCTCCTCTGGGGGTAGCTCTATAAAGCAGCAGAGGTCACTCCAGTTAGAGAGTGCTGCTGTGTTAAGAGGTTAGAGAGCAGAGATCCCCACGGCGTGGTATCACAAGCACTCTCCATGATGCGTTAAGGATGCTGATGGCTCTGATTGCCACAGTGGGACCTGGAGGTGAGGTTAGGGATGGCGCTGGACTGCTGGGGTAATCCCATTAACTGCGACTCCTGTAGCCCGCTCTCCCTGTGTGTGTGTGTGTGTGTGTGTGTGTGTGTGTGTGTGTGTGTGTGTGTGTGTGTGTGTGTGTGTGTGTGTGTGTGTGTGTGTGTGTGTGTGTGTGTGTGTGTGTGTGTGTGTGTGTGTGTGTGTGTGTGTGTGTGTGTGTGCGTGCGTGTGCGCGTGTGTGTGCGTGCGTGCGTGTGCGCGTGTGTGTGTGTGTGTGTGCGTGCGTGTGCAGGGGGGTGACCAGAAAGACATTAGCCAGCCCTGGAGGTCAAAGGAGAGACGAAATTAAAATACGTGTGGATCATTCATCAAATATGAGCGTCTCCTCTGTCCTTAGCAACCCGCTTATAGCTCACGCAAACCACAAGGCTCACAGTTTCTACGCCATGACCATATTCACTCTTATCTTTTTTTTCTTCTTAACGTCAAACTTTTTTGACATGACACTTTTGTTCCAAATTTTTCTCAGTGGTATTACAACCTATATTCCATTGCAAATTGCAATTGCATAATTGTTCATGACAGTCTCCAAGTGTTATATATTTCATTTAAGACGTAGTGGTATTTTTCATGTGGCTTGTTATTTGGCAGATGGAAGCAAAAGTGTCTAAATCAATATGCAAAACAGTTGAAGATCCTCTCAACAGAATCAGGTTTGTCAGTTTCATGTGTTGCTGCGCAGCTCAGTCATTAGTTAAGGAAGAAATAAAAATAGAATATGAATGGCAACATGTTCAAAGTGGCTGGTACGGACTGTGCTTGTCGTTGGTTAATTGGCATCAATTATCACGTGTCTCTCATTTTGGTGCACAACAATTAGCTTAAGTTCTGCCTTGAAAAATATATATTGACATCCTTGACAGGTGCTAAGATGTCACCATTGAGCTGATTTCAACTGCATTGTTAAAGGCTAAAAGATGGCGGCTATTATGTGCTAAACACTGCGAGGCTATCTGCGTTGCTCCCAGGCAGTCAGTCAATGCAAGACTGTGTCTGTGGAAATATAAGTGGGGCAGTTATGGCAAACAAAAGCTATCAGTGATTCTGAATAGAGGAAAAGAAATACTGAGGGGGTCAAACGTCAATGGCGGGGAGTAGGAGAGTGTTTAGTGTTGTCAATAATGGATTCTCACAGTGAAAAGCTTTTGGTGGGCGGGATGTGGTGGGCCCAAGTCATATCATGTACGTACTGATGGTGCAGAGCAAACACATGATTAAGATCGAGGACGTCTTGTCTTCCTCTGTGAAATGGAAAATGTTTCTTTGACCCGTTTGTGTCTTTTTTAACTTCAACCATCAAGTAAAATTATCAACTCAAAGTTGGAAAAAAAAAATTGCTGTAAAGTCATTGGTTGTTTCACCTGTATCACTTTTCTTTAGGAGTTACCTTTATTTTGACTGAAAACTTATTCAGCTGAAAATCTAAAACATTAAGTTTTTTCAAAAAATGCCTCAATTAGATTTTTTTTTTTGAAAACAAAAAAGTGGTATTATCTTGATCTCAGTTATTTGAACCAAAATAGATTTTTTTTGTCCCCCAATATTTACATTGACACATCGAATCTTCCATACTTAACAGGGTACATTTAATTATATGACTGTAACTAAGTGAAGACGGATATTCAGAGTTATTGGTATTTGGAACAATATGGTGAGTGTGTGTATTGATCAGACTGGAGTCTTGTCACGTCCGTCAATAACAGTAGATGAATCTAATTATAGTTCTTTTCTGTCTACTCAGTTAACTGTCAGCATGGGAGCCCTAAGCCTGTACACACAGGGCAGTTGACTTAGAGTCCCACCTCCTTCCTTAATATCCCACCATAAAGCCTTAACACTGGTGCTAAAGTGTGAGCTGCTGTGACGGCATATGACACATCTCAGTCACATATGGATGGAAATTAACATGGGATCAAAATTAAAAGTTGTCGTTCCTTAAAGGCTTTTTTTTAACGGATAATAATTCTGGATATCTTCATTGTTCTTTGGAGAGATATTCTCATGATCTGTTTATTCCCAGAGTGATCTAAACCAAGCTTACAAGGTTCATCTGAGAGAGCGTAGCTCACGTTGTATTCGGACACGACACAGAATGTGTCACGGATTTTAACACATCCACTAAAAGGACGCCTAAAGGTGGAGTTTGTTCCCCCCTGTAGACAATATACAAATCAAACAGAAAAGTGCTTATTATTTTTGACAGTTAAAATAAAAAATATAGAACAGAGTGTAGAGATTCTGAATCCTACAGAATTGTAGGATAGATTTTAAGTGGTATTTATTTAATTTATATGGACATTTAGGGATAAGTTAGTAGAAGTTAGACAGTTATTTAATGCCCTATGTGTGTTGTCTCTGCTTTGCGGATATTTCCTCATCTCCTACTAATGAATTTTGATTTTTTAAAAGACTTTTTATGAGGCACCATCAAGTCAGTAATATATGAATCTTCTATTATTTTGACTACTTCATATATTCTTATTTCTGTGAACACACGTGGAAAAGAGAAATTTTTTTTGAAAGAGCCCTTTTATACAAAGGGAGGAAATAAACAGTTAGGTCCTTTATACAAAGATACAGTGCGTCAAAGTGCCACCGAGCCACAAAGTGACCTGGTGCTAACGTGTCACATAAACATCAGTGCCCCATTTTTCGGGGAATTATTTATTTTCTGTAGAATTCATGCTTTTTTACACAGACAAAAAAAAAAAGAAGCCAGTTCTTCACATCGCATACACAAGTTCATGTCTTTGTTTGGTCACTCAGTCTTTCCACTCGGCCGCGTGTGGCCGTTCAGGGACTCCCCTATCTCCGCGGGTTTTTCGAGGGAAAGTCATTTGAGTTCGAAATCTTCTTTGGCAAGTGCAACACTTCATCAAGGGTGAAGACTCCCTGGCTATCAGAGATGTATCAGTTGGTCTGATAAAGCCCGCGCGCCGCTCCCCACACAGCAACATCCCATCATAAATAAAAGCAGCAGAAAAGAGGCCTTTGTCACTGTTTATCTGGACTGCTTTTCTTCCTCGCCCTTGATTTCCTCTTCAGAAAATTGATGCACCCTTAAATTGAAGCGGAGGGCTTGACAGGTAATGGTTAGTGTGATAACTGCTCAGATTTCATCAGCCGGGGCTTTTTTTCCCCTCTGTGTGCAATTGTTGGAACTTTCAGCTTGATTACCTGTCATCCAGTGCATCAGATAAAAATGCAGAGTTGAAGCGATATGGCAAATACTGGAGCAGATAGGAGTAAAAACAAGATCTGGATGGAGAATGTTGGATTTGAAAGGAAACACATTTCCATTTATCTGGTTGTGTGGCAAATAGAACATATTATTGCCACCACAATCACTTTCAGCCTGGCACAGCGATTTTGTGTTTATACTATGTGCTTTAAATGGCATAGATTAAAAAACAAGCTGTTGCCCGAATGGCCTTTAAGTTTCAATTTCAACTGGAATTAAAATGCAAAAGACTGTGAGACTATAATTTTTAAAGTCATTTTTGACGGTCTCATTTTGAAAGCAACTTTAATTGTAAAAATGCCAGTATCAAAGCGTTATCCCTGTTTCAGATCTATTTAAAATGGCAGTTGATGATTTCTTGCGGAGAAATAAGTTTTCTGCTGTGTGAGATTTAAAGATTTTTTTTGTCACCGAGAGAAAACCGATTCTAAAAAAGTCTCAAAAAAAAGAGGAAAAAAAGTTCAATCTGCATTTGGTCTCTTGCTCCATCAGTGTTGTGGTAACCAATAGAGCTGAAATCTTTGGCAAATGTGTGGCAGTCATTTTTTTTTCTTCTCTCAGCTATTATAGCATTATAATCACTCGGCTAGAGTTACATAAAACATGCATATTTTTCACTGGGAAATTTTCTGATGAGAGAAACAGCTGTGCTGGCCTTACAATGCATTAAGTATTTCGTCCCTTCTAGATGGTTAAATTGTGCATGAAATGCTGCTGGCGCGGGGTTCTCCCGAGCTGGACTGATTAGGCAACATCTGTTACATTGGGAGAAATCCGTGTCGTTTCTAATTAGCTGTCAGACTGCGGCTACGTTGTGCCTGATGGTGCCGGGGATCTGCCACAGGTTCCTCTCCTCGTCCTGTCACCTGCTTGTGCCCCCCCCCCCCCCCACTCCCACCACACACACACACACACACACACACGCACACCCCTCCCCCTCCTCCCAACCACCCCCTCTCCCTCCCCCTCTCCCCTCTTACTCTCCCTCACATACACACTCATCAACTGTAATTAGAGAGCAGGGTCCATACAAAGGAGCGAGCTGGGAGCCAGGCTAGAGCCCATCTGTGCAACCCCATCATCAGCGGGCTCACACAACTCCTCCAACACTGGGGGCCGCTCCCGAGCCGGGCGCCCCCGCGTGCTGATCATCTGACGATCACACAAACTTTCTTCCTGTGCCTCCCTCCTCCCTGCCTTCATCTTCCTCTTCCACTTTGCTCTCTTTCACTCTGCGCTGACGGAAAATCTATTGCGACCGGGCTAATTCATCTTGCTTTAATAAGGCTCGGATGCTGGTAAATATTAAATGTGCCGCGGCGGGGAAGAGACAACACTGACCAGCTATCGACAGAGCCCGGGGCATCAGAGGGATGGAATGAGCTGAAATCCATACGGACAAATTAACAGACCTCAAAGAGACGCTCACATCCGATCCCGTTTTCGCTCGCAACCGTTTGTGCCTTGTTGTTTCAATACAGTCATTAAGACTGACCCTACTAACCCTAACCCAAACCCAGCTTTCACGATCCTCTAATAATTTAAAATAACATTTTCTTTCTTCTTAACATCTTGTTGACCTTCCAGACTGAACCAGTTTCATTTCATTCATTACTAATTGTGAACACAATATGCCATTGCTATAGGTCAACTCCTGTACTAGTCATCACAGTGTGTCAGGTAATTCATTCCAGTCGCCGATCAATAATTCTTGTTTACGTCTTACAATGGAAAAATGACGGACACAGAGCAAGGGCAATAATTCTTCTTTTCAAGTTTTTATTCCTCCTGCGTTTCGTTTTTTTTTTCCTTTTAATTTTTTCCTTCAAGTTAACCACGTGAAAATCTAGTTACATTGTAAGTACGTTTTTAGAGAGACCCGGCCAGGGGCAGAATAACTAAACAGTTCTCAGTAAAGGTGAAAACAAATAAATTTAGAACCAAATGCATTGAGCAGGGATGCCGTTTTCCAGACTGTCCTCAATTCACCAGCCAGTCTCTGAAAGTAGTCTTGGAGAAATCAAGTAAAACTAGAACAAATGCCATGTTCAGTTTCTTTTCTACAGGAGAGGAATTGCATGAAAACTACATTTTTGTTGCCTTCGTCTACTTTAGACCAACATTGACACTCTGCGTTGAAGTGAACAAAAAATGTCTAGTTTTAGTTGCTATTATCTAAATTGCCATAGCAGAAAATGAACTTCAACAACAACATCTCTCTCTCATAAATAAATAAACCCCTTCCTTTGAACAGAACTTCCCTGTCGCTTTTGTTTGGAATTTTTTTTTAAATTTTATGAACCAAAAATCATTTGAAGTTCTTCAGTCAAAAAAAGAGAAGAGGAATCACCAGCATGCAAACAAACTCTTGCACCTTTTTGTCACCAAAGTGCTCAAACTGCTGTAAAACGTCCCCTCGCCGCTCCTACAGCCCTCCGTCTGGCTCCTGCGCTGTCATGACAAAGTCAGACAAACCTGCACATCTGTCCCCTCTGGCAAAATTCTGGCAAGTTCAACTTGCGAGAGCCCGCGAGGCGAGGGGAGGAGCTGCTGGGCAAAGCCAGGAGTTATGCTTGAGCGGCGCCTGAAGGCAGCATGTGAGACCCAAAGACACCGTCGAGTGGTTATCATAGACACTTAACCACAACTGAGAGGTGTCCTCGCGTCGCCACCCTTAAAATCAAGAGGTTCGTTTGGAAGCTGACAGGCACGAGCCGTCATGCGCAGTGGATGGTTGGTGACTCGTGATCTCTCAGGTGCCAGAGTCATCAGCGCACAACTTCCCGTCAATTCTGAGACAATTTGCGGACTGACTAATCCAACCCGTATCACCTTCTGTCTGTAGGCCACGCTGTGCTGTTTGTAGGTTTAAAACAATATGTGGCCCCTTTAATGTGAAATCAATGTGTTTTAGGAAGGTTTATTTCGTTGGGTAATTCATGTTTCCCTAAATACATTCATGATATAAATAAAGTTTTTTTTTAAATAAATGAATGCCCCAGATATATTTTTCTCAGAGATGATTTTGAAAGTAATCCTCATTGAGAGACGAAACATTTCGCGCCGACAGAGGAGAAACATTTTTTAGTTTGCGCTTCCAAATGTAAGTTAGTATGTTGTTTATTGTATGTTTATTCATATTTATCCCCAAAAAATAATGTCAGGTCATTTGGGGATCCACAGTGTTTGCTCCCGTCCAGTATTTCAATTTCACCTCATCTATGTGAGAAATCGGTGAACCTGCAATATTGAAATGGAAAAATACCTAAACCTCCACCTGACCCCCTGAGATGCATAATAGTCCTCCGCTGAGTGGAGGAGCGATGATGAAGAAAAAGTTAGAGGGGGGAAGAAGAAGAAAAATTTGACTTTGAAGTAGACGCAATTTTTACTGCGAGAAATCAAGGCAAAGAGGAAAAACAGCCTGTGACCAAGAATGACAGGCCTGAGAGAATGTCACAGCAATTGCGGGGTCATCACCGGCAAGAGATGATGGGTGATTGCTCCGCGTTCCACGGCAAAGTCCATCCTGGAGGACATTGCACACCCTTGCTCATCCGTGGCCCAACCTTTGGCGCTGACATTTAAAGTGTTGATTTTGGAGCACTTATGCTAATTGTTGTAATTTTCCTGATGAAGCGCCATTCTGATACCTTGATGTGGCCAAGATAGTTTTACATTTTCTATGTGCTCCTCTTTGCCATTTGCACCGTGTAGTGTCAGCTCCGAGTACTACTGAAAGCAGACAAAATTGCAAGCAAATTGCATTAGATTGCCAACATTGTGAAAAGGTAAATTGCTTGCAAATCTATTTAAACCACTGGCCTATTTTCATCAGCTATGGTACTTGGTATTCATGATTGCTTAATTGGTGACCTTTTCTATTGTGTAGTGCTTTATGGTGTGATGGAAAACGATCTTTACCAAACCAATTACCCTTTTTTCCCCTCCTCACTACTACATTAGAGCTGTGATTGCAACAGCTAGTCCTTTGTAAATGAACTTTCTGGTTTCAGAGAATGAAAGTGTCATTTGCGTGTGTATGATGTTGAGCGTGTTAGCTTTTTTTCGCTCTTTTTTCTTCTTTTTTTTTAGAAAGCACCGCTAAAACGACGGACTGTTTCAGTTATACCCTGTCCACGTGTGACAGTAATAAGCCTATAATAACCTCGTCCATGCGAGAGCCTTGTTAAAAATAGAAATATTTTGTCACGCTATCAATCATGTGCTTTATAAAGCTTTGGATGTGGCCATTTAGATTTGAACATGTGTGGCAGTTAGCCACTACAGCGGCTGCGGAATTAATAATAACGTTTAACATTCAACTTAAAATTTCACCTAATATTCCTGATGCTAAGATCCTGATTTCACTCGCACGTCTGAGATCTATTCTTACAAATGTTGTAATTTACAACATGATTATTCATGTCTGATCATTTATGAAAACACATTCCAGATCACAGCCACGCTCAGAACTTTGAAAAGCTCCTTCTTATTCCGCTTCACTTCCCATTTTCCATCAGTTCACTTGTCGGCTACAAACGTCCATTTTCATTCATTACTGTCTCAAAAGCACATTTATGAGAGAAGTTCCTCCCTCCCCAGACGGACTTAGCATTCGGCTATTGAATGTAGTGAAGTGCTGTCAGTCTGCTCACTTCTCCACTGCCAGACAGGCCAATAGAATTAACCCTGGATTAACCCGCCAGGCCTGAGTGCAAAGCAATGGCCTTGGCTAATGGCTGTGTGCGCCCGCTGCCAGGTACCACTGACTCTGAGGGGCAGTGTGACAGCAGGGCCGTCTCTATACAGCTGGCGTCCATGTGCCCCATGCCAGGCAGCGGCGATGCTCCGCCGCGCCATTCCGCTCGGATCACGAGGAGCTCTCGGCTCTCTGCTCTTGTGACCATCTTGACAAACATGAGCGAAGGATCCTTTGGGAGAACGTGGCGTGGACGGCACTTCTTTTCAACAGTTTGTCATTTATATCTCAGATTGATTCCGCACTTGGAGGACTTGGAGGCATTATAGTCAATCATCTAAAACAGAAAAAACTGGCACTTTTTGTGGCGACGACAGGCCTTATTTCCGCCCCGTCATATTCCGCTCTGGCAGCACCCTGCGTGTAGCCGCTTTCAAATATAAACAGCTCTCATCCTCGGTTCTTTTGTGCACATGTCTTTTTCCTGAGGTGAGGGAGCATAATGCGGGCCAGAGGGGGTTGTGGCGGCGCGGTGAGAGAGAGGACTCAAATCGGTCTGAACAAGGAAGCAGTCTCCTCCTCTCCTGTAGATTAGCTTATTTTAACTGCAGTCAGGCTTTTACACTGACAGAGGATAGGTTTAGTGCGTGTGTATATGTGGGTGTAGGAGTGGGGGTGGGGGGGTGTTGGGTCATATAACCCCTCCTGCCATTTGAGCAGACCAGAACTCACTGAATGGGAATGTGGAGGTTGGGGAGGGGGCTGTAAATTTTCTCTGAGTCAGGGCAAAGCTGATTGATCTCTGAGTGTAAAATCAATAAGAAGACACTGTCATTTTTGTAAAGGATGAGTTGGAAAGGGAAAATAAATTAAGACTCCTCAGATCGGGCTGGATGTGCACACTGGAGCTCTGGTCTCATTAATTCAGCTCCGTCTGTGTTTTTGGTAATGTTGCGTCCACAGCTTCAATCTCACAGGTGCCTGTAGCCATGGCAGGAGCAGACGCTTTTATCATATTACTATGTGTATTTCATCGCAAACCACAAAACAGGAATAAGACGCTCGCCCTTGCACCTCCTCCACGTCCTGATTCCTGATGAATCTATTTTGTTATTTTCAGAAGTACATCATGCCAGGGGTTGATTAAATCAGGAATTGAAAGCCATTGTCTTTCTTGCATGTCCTTTATCAGAACTAATGTACCGGCGGTGGTCATTTGTCTTGAGTTGTTATAAGAAATAAAGACCGGTGCACTTTTCTCCTCTGCAAGATATTGCAAGAAGATTAATTTACTACTTCTCATCTCTTAGCTCCTCAGTTTACTGTCGGCAACGTCTGCTGTGATACTTCCCATGCTTAGATATGCTGTTTTCACTTATTCATTCCTGTTTCACCTTGATCTTCTCATCTTTTATATTACACTTCTTCCAAGCACTGGGAGCACACCCCCCCAACCCTCGCTGGATTGATGGTTATAGGAACCATTGCATAATATCAACTTTCAGTGGGCCATTTTTCACCGTGTGCCCACCGATGTTTCATTTGATCAGCACTCATGATTTGCTTCATGCTCACATCTCCAGCTTGTGTCTTTGTTTATACCCTTGTGCTCTGTGTCATGTTGGACATCATTGCCTGAGGCTGCGTATGCATGAGCATGTGTGTGTGTGTGTGTGTGTGTGTGTGTGTGTGTGCATGGGTGTCTACCCAGTGGCTTTTATCCGTTGCTTTCAGTTATTGCTGAGGATCCACTCATCACACCGCTGTCTCGGCTGTTTAGCGGGGCCATTAAGGACACGTCGGGCTATCAGGGGGCAGCTCTTGGGGACTGACAGGCATAAAATACACCCTTTGGCCTCACTCTGAATAATCTACAGGTCAGTGGGGGTTTGTGTTCAGCTGGAGGCTTTGGAACAAGCGCCGTGGGACAGAAACCTGACAGACTGAGGACTTAAACCGTCACACATCATATGTGTGGGTCAACTTTATAAGTCTCCTGACCTTTGAGATTTCTCAAAGGCGTGACCTTGTGCACAGACAATGTGTGGGGTTTGCTCGGAGTTTCATATCTCTCTTAAAAACTGCACGTGAGAGGAGCAAGACTAACTGGACCAGATTTATCTGGAGGTATAAAACAAAGCAGATCAGAAACAGCCAAGAGGTGCAGCGCCATCTGTGTTTTTGCAAACCAAAAGAGTAATTCTTGAAGCCGTAGCAGTGAAAGGAGATAATTTGTATGTGAAATACTCATTTAATTCACATTCACTAAGCAGGTTATCAAATTAAATCAGGGCTCTGTTAGGCCTGCCACTTGGGCTTTTGGGTCTAGCTTCATGTGTAAAATTGGCCAACAAGAGATTTGGGGGGGCGCTTTGCACGCCCCTGTCACGTCATCTCTTGGCTCCCCTCAGGAGGCCGATCCCAGGGTCAGTGCTTGTGGGGAGATGCCTCTATGGACTGCCACAGAGCGACAGGGCCACAACACCACCTCCAGCTGGGCAACTTATTACAGCCCCAGTCTTTCTCACCCCCCTCCCCCCCCCCCCACCCCCTCCTCTTCACCTGCCCCAGCCATTCACAACATCATCAAGCCATCACTTATTCATGAAGCTGTGCCCTGGTGGAGTGTGTGTTTGTGAGGGATGGGTGGTGGGTGGGGGGGTTACCAGTGCGGTGACACTGTGCGGCGGTTATGGCAATGGTGCGGTGGTTGGGAGAGAGCAGTTGGAGACTGTCGGGGGGTGAGTCTGCAGGTGGCTGTCACATCCGTAATTGCCTCATACTTCCCTCTGCAGCGTAAAATTGTTTTCATTATGTGTCATGCACACAGTGCCAGGCAAGGGCCCCTTGAGAGCATTCCCAAGAGCCAGAGGGAGGAGGCACTCCACTTAAACAGCCGCTTAGCTTCAAACAAGAAAGGAGAAAAGCAGTGGAGAGAGGAGGTGGAGGAGGAGGAGGACAGGAGAGAGGGAAGGGGTGTGGAAAAAACAGAGGAAGCTCATCATTAACTGTGTTCGAACAACAGCAGACAAGTGTGAGCTCATGCACAAAACCCAGGCAGAGCTTATCCCAAACATCTCAGTTACCAGGGGGGGGGAGTTGTGTGGCTTCAACCACACTGTGAGCTCCTGGAGGGCTTCCGTGGTCGGAGGGGGGGTGGGGGGGACACAAGGAGCGGGAAAAGAAAAGGAGAAAAAGTTTCCACCTGACTGGAGTTCCCATGGTTTGCCATGCAGGAGGGTAAGCAGGTTTCAGCAATAAACTCAGGCATTGTCAGGCAATAATGCTCAGTCAGGTCCCTCCATTGGGATTCAAGGGTGTCTTTTTCTCTGCTCCCCGCGCTGCACTAATCACAGGCCTACTTTGTTTAATTGCAGCAAAAGGGAGAAAATGTGTTCAAGAAGTCATCCTAATCCCTCCCCTTTACCCCCTGCTCCCTCAACAGCCCCAGCTTTGCCCCATTCCTTACTCTGTCCCCCTCCTCTGCTCCCCACCTCCCCTTTTCCTTTATTAATGAATTGTGAAGCCCTACAGAGACAACAAACAACAGAACTGTGATAAATAAAGAATACAGAGCTGAGGGAGAGTGTGATAGGTAAGGGCCTGAGGTGTTGGCTGATTATCCATGAATGAAAAAAAAACAACACTTCCGCTGGATTTAAGCGCTTGCAACAAGTGCCATTACACTACTTTTTGGATGCCGCTGATGCACGGAGGGTAGGAGGATCAGAAAAATAAATCTTGCATGCAGATAGCTTCTGGTAGCCCGCTGGGCACGCTGCCTCGGCATAATCATCGCTGTAAAAGCACGTCAAAGCTCCTTCAATGGACACAAATTCGCCCCTCCTATTTTTCAATCGCAGATTTGGAAACTTAAGGTGCTGTGTATTGTACTTGATGACTCTGGGGTCACAGGCGCCAGGGGGGCAAGGGAGGGGATTTATCAATCAGGACTCCTCGTCTTTCTAAAGCTGAATAAAAAGCGACCCATGAACAGACAAACCAGTCCCCTTTTAACCAAAGGCTTTTCTTATTCATTAGATCCGGATTCTGGCTTCTGCCTTTACCTCCTTTCCTAGAGAACGAGGTATCTCAAGCATAGAAAACCTCTCGGGGGAAGGACACGAAACACAAAAAGATCCACGAACCAAGGTTTCGGAAAAAACACCATAGACTCACAGAGGAAAAACCATAATTATAATATAATATAATTGTAATAATAATATTTTGTTTATCAGTTAGCATCATTGTGTGATAGTCAATCTAAATATTGCGAACGTATATATTAAAGTATTCACAGAATATATATATATATATATATATTTTTTAAGAATGAATACTATTTCAGGAGATATCCCGTCATCATTAGCTGCCCAATGTTGTTGTGCTGTCAATCCCTTTCCTCTTGGATATATTTTGCATGACATAAGAAATATTTAAAAGCCAATTTTCCATTCTTGTCGATGAAAGAACAACTTAAAACTGCCTTTACCACCAGCACCCGGGCAATTTTCACCATTATCACAATTGAATAATGGAAAAATTTAAACACTACACTTCAAAATTTTGTTAATCTTTTACTACCATCAAACAGCAACTTTTAGATCTCACAGAGAGGTAAAACATAAGAAAAGAGAATATATATATATATATATATATATATATATATATATATATATATATATATATATATATATATATATATATATATATATATATATACTCTTACTAGACTTACTTTTTGGCTTAAGTGGTTGAGGGTTTAGGTGAGAAAATCCACCCTAAGTAAACGACTTCCCGTGTGACCTGGGGCAAGTCACTTAACCTCTTGTCTTCATGCCCACCACCCAAGTTTAAACAAGAGGATTGCTCAGTTCCATCCCCAAACACTCTGCAGGTCCCCTTAGACCAAATCATTTTGCTCAGGGTGAAAAGCCCTCCACACTGAGTAAACAAGTGCACCAATTCCCAATGACCACACTTGGAAGTCACATCTAAAGCTAATATGAATAACTTGAATTTTTTTTCCTCGCATTTATGCAAAATGATTGCAGTTTCTAGTTTAATTTTTTTTTGTTGAAAACAACAATTTCTCCTGCGCTGGTCGAACATTCAGAACCAAACATTTGAAGACTCATGTTGCTGGATCTGCACCTTCTCCTCTCACAGCAAGAGTGAAATGTAGTGCTGATATCCGCATTGTCTTAGTTTTCTGATTCTTTCCCCGGTTTGTCCCTTGACTTTTTGTCAACCTACCAGAGACTGTTGCAAGCCAATGAGGATCACCGATGCCTGTGAATGTAGCACTATGGCCCAATCTCTTTCTCACTCCCTGAAAGACTGTTTAAATGGTTTGGTTTATTATTGCCTAAGGAAGGCTAAAGGCTTCTGTCAGCAGTTGGGAGAGGGAATCACTGCCTCTTTACTGGACAGCTGTTCCGGCCTTACCCCACTTTTCATATGGATATGTATGTTAATGACAGGCAATGGACTGGAGATGAAGAGGCCTGAGCGCTGGGCCCTCTCTTCAGCGCACTTCTAAAGCCTCCACAAAAGGAGCAGTAAAAGAGGCTGCAATGGTGAAGCTCCCACTTTTGTGCCCTGAATTAGTTCTGCAAGCAATGAAAGTGATCTTTTCTGGACGACAGGGGAAGTCTGCCGATGGCTGGACCAGCTCATTAGCACAAAAGTCTGTTGGGGACATATAATTGACTGACACAGATCCCCCCGCCTGTCACAACACGACACAGGCTGTGGGACAGCGCTCAAACAGAAAAATACCTATCCTCTTCAAAACGCACCTAACAGTTGACATAAGAGTCGCCCTCCCCCCGTCTGTAGGTGCTGCTGTGTTTACTTCCCTCATGCAAATGTTGCATCCTACTGACGGCCATGGAGCACCGCTTCCTGTTGCTGTCAACACTGTTGATATCACATCTATTGACTTTACCCAGTGGGAAGAGAAAAACAGAAATCACAAGCTGTGTTTGTGTGTGTGTGTGTGTGTGTGTGTGTGTGTAGCGCTCCACCTAAACAGCTCTACATTAAGGAATCCTACAAAGCTGAGTTCAATTTTTTCATTCGGATTATTTTCCAACTGAATTACAGTCTATTTTATTTTTGCAAAATGTGTGAACGGTTGAATTTTGTCATCTTGGGGTTTTTGGGGGGGACATTTTTTTAGCTAGCTTTTACTGGAATATAAAAATCACTTTCCTGATGAGCAGCAGGAATCGCTCTCTTTTTGTTTCATCCGTAGACTGCAGACCGGAGTAACAAACATGCTCGGCTCACCAGAAGCCTCTAATGGCTGCATCATGGTTAAATTGACCGGAAAATGCTGTTTTAATTTCCATGTTAATTGAAATGGACTAATTGTTAATATATTCTGAGAGCAAAGCACCAAAATGGAATAATTTCCCCCAAATTTAATCCATTTAGAAAAATGTCTCTGGAACTGAGTGTGGTTTTGAATGTTTGCCTGGCTCTGCTTTAACAAGGAATTGCAGAACACTAAATAATTCAAGTCACATTAAGTTATTTTAACTTTTGAACATAGATTTTTTTTCCTAGTAAAATTCAGAGACTTGGACAGTGTATAGGAGTCCACTTGAAAACAATTGCCATTGTTTTTCCATTTTTGAGCAAAAGAATTTTGTCAAGCAGCTAAATAGGGTATTCTTCATGGTCTCCCTTCTTCACAGGCAACTATAGAAATTAGCCCTACGTTTCTCGGCTCTCACACATGGATACACACGCTTGCATGGACACAAGAAAAATTTCTTTTCTTCTGTCAGCATTCCTGGCCAACAATGGCTAGATTAGTGGACGTGAGGGCCCCCTCGGGGGCACGTATTGTGGCACAGAATACCCTCGGCAGGAACAGCTGGTAGGGGTTAATGGCTACTGAACCTCTCAGCCGGAGCCCTTTCTCTATTGTGTGTTCCGCTCATGGGAAGGAAGGAGGCCACTGACAGCTTCTGGGGTGTGAGGAACCCTCAGAACAGCACCCGGGTCACCCCAAATGGGGAGCAGGGCAGAGGGTGGGGGGAAGGAGTACAGGGGGAGGGGGACCTCGATGCCGAGGGTGGTAGGACGGTGGCAATGGGGAAGTCTCTGTGGACTAGCGAACCAAAAGCTGCACATCGACGCAGCCAACAGTGGAATTAGCATCAGTGTATATTCAGAAGATAACAATAAGGGCTGGACAATGGGAGGGGCAAACTGTACACAAGGGGAGGGCATGACGATGACAGTGGGACGGGCAGGGGGCAGCTCTGCGGAGGCTGAGTGACATCATCTCCTCATGTGATTTGATGTTTACATGAATCAAAAGCACAACCAGTGTTATCTTTTAATTACCACTGATGGCAAAAAAAAACTGTGTCCAAAAAATCCCAAAAGATATTTTCATTGTAAAAAGGGTTTTTTGAAGTGATCGTCTGAAAACACTGTCCAGGGTAGAAGAGCCTGACGATTGTATGTATGTAAATGTGGTCGGGAAAGAAAAAAACACCTTCAGGAAAGCAGTGTCAAACTCCCCCTCTCTCTCTCTCTCTCTCTCTCTCTCTCACACACACACACACACACACACACACAGACAATGCCTGGTCCGGAGTCTTAATGATGCCTCATTTCAGTGATAGCCTAATGTGATCTAGGGCTGGGGTCACTCTGCTGGGGCTTCTCTTCTCCTGTAATGGCCCCACACATTAGTATTCAGAGCTTAAGATACACAGGGGGAAGCAGCTCTTAGACGCTGCCTAGTTGTGTCTCAGCCATAAGAGCAGCTCTCCCCCCTAGTCATTCGGTTGTGTGTGTGTGTGTGTGTGTGTGTGTGTGGCCTGTCGCCGTGACTCGTCAACATCACAGAGCTCGATGCCTTGCCACCCAGAGGAGCCCCTCCGTCGGGGCCGGTGGGACCGCACCGCTCTGATTTAATCCCTCGGCTACTCACCCCCCGCTGGGCAGCGTGGAGAAGCCCCTCTCGCTGATCCTGATCCATCCAAGCCGCTCTCACACCAGCGGCCACACTCATTAGACGGCTGATTATGATAGTGTGCCGGTGTAATGTTTAATCGAGTCTGACACCTGATTCGCCATGTTACAAATCCTGTCATGCAAATTGAGCCATTTGTGTTGTTTGATATGGAGAGATGGGCTATGAAATGAAAGATTAGCCCTTAAATGAGGCACGGGGGACGTGTGCCCTCTGCTCCCGCCGCCGCTGTGATTACAAAGATGAGAACAAGCATCTTTTTTTCTCCACGCTCGTGTATCGAGTAGGGCCAGGAAACATTAAATTAACATAGTGCTTTCCTACCCACAGGAGTCAGGAAAGCAGGCTATCAGTGAAAAAATGTCTCATCTCCCCGTGCAAACAAGGCTGAGGTAATGGGCCACTGGGAGCTTTCTTTGAAATCACACCAGTCTGTGACGACTGATGTAAATAATTCAAAAGTCCCCGGCCTCTCAGGTTTGTAGTCTTCGCGTGATAGAAGCCATGCAGCATGTTATGTGGCTCCAGTTAAATCAGGGTATATGTGAAATATTTTCTATGGCAAAAACAAATGATATATCCAATCTTTTAGGAGTGAGTAATAAAAAAATAAAAAAATAAAAAAAATCACTGCTCTGCTGTGGGAAAGAATTTCAGTTTCACTGTGCAGACAAAACAAATTGCTGATCTGAGCGCCGCATTGAATTGAAATTGTAGGGGTTGGTTGACACACAGATGGGGGTGAATCAAATGGGGGAGCGCACGACTTGCCATTTCTCACTGCCTTGTGATGACACCTGTTTTAAGAGTGACCGGTCCTCATGTGCAGCAAAACAGTGACAGTCTGAACGAGTGCTCTCGAATGTCTCATGTGGCCCCACTTATCGGCCCCCTTACCGTAAACATTTCATTTCCTTACCCTGTCAGAAATGTCTTTGTTGCTGGTTGTTGCCCGGGCCTTAATCTGAAAGACAAAGTCAGCCAGATAGGCTCCCCCCTGCTCTCTGTTTGTCTTTTGCTTCCTCCTCTCTCATCTCCTGTGACAACCTTGTCTTTACAGCGACTTAAGTTCATGTTCCAGTATTTCTTGGCCTTCACGGGGGAGAGCAAAGGTCCTTTAAAATATGCTCTTTTAAGTGGCTGACTCTTTGTCTCTTTTGTCAATCTGAGGTTACAGTGCTGATGTGGATCTCCCAGTCAACAATGGATTACATTACCGCAAACACTGTCAGATGCTTTCTCCTGCACAGGGGCTTTTTTTTTGCTTATTTTTTTTTCCAGCATTCACTCCTGCAAAGGATATATGTGCAAATTAAGCACTGCTATGATTTCAGTGTCTCTTGGCGGTTGGCCAGCACTCCGCCGTGAGTTATTGCAGCAGCAGAAGCCTTTTATGTGAGTCAATTCTCGTCTCAGTGGAAATCTACCTGTTTTTACAAGTCATCTCCTCTGAGAAACACCTGTACTGAGCAACAGGCTCATTGTTTTCCTCTCAGCTACATCGTAAAGATTGAGAGACCGGAGAGACAACACCAGGCAGGTTTGCTGAATCACTCATCCTTCCTGGCGCCACTCGGCTGACTGAGAGTTCCTGTCAGAAACACTCCATCATGACTGTTGTCGGACTCCAGATCGTGTAACTTGTTAGTAATTTTATATTGGGCTGTTTTGCCCCACAGAAAACATACGCTCGTGTTTGGTAACCATCGCAACATGACGTCACTTTGATTAATGATTGCGAAAATTACCATTTTTTCATTACTCACGCGGCTGTGTGACAAAATACAAATGATTTATCTATTGATTGACAGGAGTTGAGTGCACATGATTTGAATGGAGAATAATATAATTCAAAGCATTTCCGTTCATTTATGGTAGGAAAACAGGTTTAGTCAGAAATAATTTTTTGAGAGTTATGGGGAAGGACAAAGATGTGTCTCCAGCAGGAAGGACAAACACAGTGTGACTTGTTTTCAGCCTAAGTTACAGTCAAGCTCCTCTTAACCACAGTTTCAGTATAAAAGAGTGACTTGCTCTTTTCTGTTAAATATAAATGTTACTGTTTTCCCAAACTGCCTGGAATATTGCAAAGTTATTGATTAGCTGTCATGTTTGGCGCCCCTTATTGATGGTACAAGAATGTGAAAGTAGCTCGCACCCTGGATGTAAAGATCAGGATTTATTGCCCAGAATCTCTTGAACAATTTTATCAAAAGCCCATTCCACTGTGACATTTTTTTTCTCCCATAAATCAGCGAGGGGAAATCTATCAGTGGACAGTAGTGAGAGATAGATGAGCAGAGGGATGAGAGGGTCAGCAGAGATTTTTCACTGGTCCTCCCCGTCACAGCCGCTGCCCCATTTTTCCACCTTTATGAATTGGTCTTTTACTGACTGTCTTGGATTTTAATTTGTTCCACACACTTGGAAAAAAAAACCTCTGAACATTTAGACTTTGCACATAAGATAATGTATTGATTGTTAAAGCACTGGTGCACTGGGTTTCTGGCTCATATTTGGTTAGCACAAACTTTTAATAAATGGTTGTTGGGACATGGATCAGCCCCTGTATTATTAATATCCTGGATATATTCCTTTTTGGCAGCAAAGATATGAAGCATCGGGAGTCCTAATGTAATTTGTCAAATCACCTCAGTGCAAATTCAAACAGCTTACATAAAGAAAGGAGCAAAGAGACAGAGTTTGTGTAGCAGTTAACATTTTGCAGTGGTGACAACATGGTAATGTATGGCATTATTAGTCAGAGATGCATCCGTGTCCTCAGGCGCGTGCGGGAAAGACGGCATTTCTCAATGCAGAGAGAAAAGTGTTCAGGGTGAGGCGTAGGATATAGGGGAAAGCATGCACACAACAACAGTTAGTTCAGATAAGGATCACAATCTTCCTCCCTTATTTTGCTTAGTTTGTTTAAGTTGTATGAATTTGAATCCATACAAAGATGTGATATGTGTTTAGCCATATACCGGCACTGGTAAGGTGTTTTTAAATGGGAACGATTTGAAACTAAAGGCATGACATTAACCTATTTGTCTGATTAAAGTTTGTGTTATGTGGTCTGTATTGCGTTAACCCCTGAAATTTTTTGTAGTTCCTTTTTCCCTTTTTATTTGATGGATTTATTCCTTTGTCATTACTCTCAGTGCTGTGTGTTGGTGCTCCTATAGTCCATCCACCCAATCTGACTTGATTGAAGGGCCTTCATTTGCTATGCGGCCATGTAAAGTAGGAGCCTTGAAATATCACACTGACCTTGGTGTTCCTTTCTGATTCATTTTTCCCTGACAACCTATCCTCAGATGGAATTTCTCAATAGTTAGTCATCCCTCTGACATGCTGCTACTGTAACTCTTCCTGTAATTTTCAAATATAATTCACCAGTGAAATATTGTAGTTGAGTTGTTGTGCCGTATCACAATTTAATTTAGTCTCAGTTGGTGTAATACAACACAAATAAATGCATTTTGTGTATATAAATATACGGTTTTAATTGCAGCGTTTGCATTTATTCTACATGAAAATACAACAATTATGAAAAATCCCTTTACTTACAAGGGAAAATTCAATAAATCAGATTTTTGTTTTGTTTTGATTAACACATTATTAATTCCACTGCATCTTTTGCAAAGGCCAATAAATTATCATCCACTGGAATCTGCGGTATTTTTCAAACTTAAAAAAACCCCAATGCTAAATGGACATTTGTTGAATGATGATGCAGATCGGTTCGAACAAAAAAACATGATTAAAGACGATCAAGTGGGACCAGAATGATTGTTGTTTACTGAAGTTGAGATTTTAATGGTAAATACCGTATCGACAAATCTGCAAAGAACAGCATTTCACAAAACATTACCACTGCTGATATCTTTAAAAGCAGGACTTTTTAAGTGTAGTTTACAGTTAATAGTAAATAAAGCAAATCAATTGTAAAGTAAATTGAGAATTTTGTCTGTCTTCATATAATGTGGCCAAATCAGCATTTCTTTTTCTTTGGTGCTTTTCAAACGTGTAACTTTTTTGTGAAAAATGTTTTGGAGACTTCACAGCGCTGATCCTCAGCAGCCATGCAGAATGGTTTTGTGGTGAAATGGCTCCACGGTGTTGTCAGGTGACATTGTCGGCATACTTCTTGGCTCTGCCCCGAGGGACACGAGCGGCGAACACAAGGGATGAGTGAGCCGCCTAGTGTCGTCTACCTGTCTGATTTACTGTCCTGCTGCGTTTGAAGTAGAACAGGCGGAATTCACTTCACTCTTGTTCTTTGTGATCAGTCCTCCCAGATTACAGCCCAGGTGAGGCCCCTCGCCATCAACCACAGGATATAGGAAGTGCCTGTCTCTCATAGCTCCTGGACATTGCCCCTGAACTGGCTTTCCAAATGTCAGCATGTGTAAAATTGCCCTTAGGTTTAAATGTAAAAGATCCTTCCGCTGGTGCACGATGACTTGTACATGACTTGGCTAACGTCAAAGATTGCGATGCTGTGATCTCACTAGTCCGTGCTAGGTGAGAGTATGCATGCAGCATGAGAATAGCCTAGAGCTTTGGCTCTGTGGTGTTTTAACGTGTTGTGGATCCAGACAAGCACAACATCAGGCTGGCGTCAACAATGTTTTTTTTTCTTTCTTCATCAGGCCTGTTCAGCACATGGATACACATGCCAATACTTGTGATGCGTTTGGTTGTAGCTCTTTTTAACAGCAAGAGTTTTGACAGCAGCAACTGCTGCCGCTGCTGGCACAAAATGCTCTCTTTTTTTTGTTGTTCAAATGTTAACATACTGTTCATGTTTCTGTGTCAACTGTAGCTGACCGAAAGTGAACAGTTTGAATCTAAACACTAGAGGCCGATCAATATGGGTTTTTATATATATATGCAATGATTGGCAATGATTCCTATAAGACGTCGTTGTCACACCCTCAGGACAAAGAAATATAACTGAGGCTTGATATTTTTACAGTTTAACATAGTTTAACATAAAATGAAAATTAAACACATTTTATTCTTACGGAAAATGTAAACATGAATGCACATTTTCATTGCATTGTTTATTCTTTACAATTTTCATAAAGCTGCATACCCTGTTTTTTTTGACAGCAAAATAGGAGTTCAGTCACTGTAGGTCCTGCAGACTGCAGCCTCCCACGTGTTTATACAGCATCAAGCCATTGCTAAATATTTATGTATTTCTCAATTCCCCACTCTTCCCACCTAATCAGTCACCAGTGTATATGGTCTTGGGAACAGAGTGACGTTGGCATGGTGTGGCTGATTAGAGTCAATCAACAGGGGGTGAAACCAACATTTCCTTCAAAATAACCACATAGATAGAGGTCTGGAATTTCTCCTCTCTGCCGATCAGCTAATGGCACAGCCAGATTTTCATAGACCAAATGATAGCTTGATTGTGAGCATGCTCATGTGAAATTGGGGACACTGATTTTGGTGCCGTCAGAGGCAATCCAGGTTGGGAAAAGACGGAATACAATCAGCATCTCTAAAAGTTAAACATCACCGGCATCAAAGAAATTGATTGGAGGAACATGTTGTAACGGAGTTGATCTGTCCCAAGAACAAAAAACAGCCTTAAATCTGACATTTCGGAGTGCGGCAGCACAATCAGACTGTTGAATCAACAACAGCTTGTGTCGTCATTATATTAATTTGAAACACTGCCAGGAGCGGATATTCTGATTTGATTATGCCAAGTGCAGATAGGGAACTCAGTGTGATTTAGTACATCAGCAGGCTTGAAGAACCAAAGAAAACACTTTAACTAAAAGGAAAACTGGAGAAACTACTGTATATGAGTTTGTATAGTTTAAAATGCTGTTGTTGTTATTATTATTATGCTGTTTTCACATGTTCTTGTATCTTACAGGAAGTCTTTCCTACCACACGCTGTACAACACTTCACCTCCGTCTGACAGAGAGACGCTCTGGACTCTCCGTTGAATGACACCTTTGCAGCTTCATGTGACCATTTTCTAATGCACATTACTGGTGTGGTACTATTTGTGCACCTGGACTAATATTATACACATTCTTTACATTTGTACTCCTTATATTTGCATAGTATTGTGGTTCATATATTTATTCATCTGCATCTATATATATATATCTGTAAAATTACATGACAAATGCATTTGTGTCAAAGAAATGTATCCAACTGTAAATATCTAGAATATTACACTTAATACTCAGTAAAGTACGCATACGTCTGCTGAGGCTAAACAGTTCCAAAATTCACAATGTCACGAAAAGGGATTCAAATGAATTCCTGGATCCAAAATTAAAATGTTATGGGTTCTTCACGTGCCTGTTCCCCATCCCTCCACCCAGTTTGGTGCAAATCGGTCCAATAATTTTTGTGTAATCCTGCTCACAAATAAGCAAACCAACAACCAGACAAGGGGGGCAAAGATAATAATACTTACAGTGTGGGTATTATTTGCAGCAGATTATTACATTGTGCAAAATGTATTCTGAGAACAGGAAAAATCATATGAAGGGTGAAGATCAGTGATTTTCTTGCACTGTAGCAACAGCATTAAGGCCCACGTGGCTGTTCATGTGCGTCGCCTTGGCATGACCTGGTGCTATTTTTACAATCCACATACTTATGTTCCGAGACACATTTACATAACGCAGAATGCATTTTTATAGTCAAACAATTTTTAAATGCCACTAACTCCAGAAGTGAATCTGCTTCTCTTTTTGTTTCCTCAAACCAAAGCTATTGCATGAGTTTCAAATCATGTCTCTCATTAATGCAATGAGGTACTGCAAAACAGATCATAACAACAACATTTTAGTTAGAGGTCAGGGGTCGGATTCGGAATAAGTAATAAGGAAAAAGGATTTCAGATGCAAAAACAGTCTTTCAGTCAGCGGTGAAGTGGATGACTGCTGTGAAATAAACATCACTACAGTGACTGACATTACCATGTGTCAGATAAGAGACTTTCAAGTGTCTTTAGAGAACTAAATAACTGCCATTGATGTTTTAGCATTTCAATAGCCACCTTAACTCTCTGAGCTGTCATTGTTTTTATTTAAGGCATCGGGCCTTTGCGACTGATATCAGTTAAGTTTCCCATTGAAGAGGAAATCAGAAGAAACCAACATTCAAATGAGGGATAAGAGGTGTCAGGAGCTAAAGAGGAGCTGTTTTTGTCTTGCAGCGCTGTATAGCCACTTCAATGAATTACCTCAAGGGAAAAGAAAATAATAGTGACCTCGCTCACTTAATGCAGCTAATGAATATTGTTTTCTCATAAAAAAAGGACTTACCTCTCTCAGCTGATTCCCGCACAATGGACGTCTCTCCCTCTTTAAGTGACACTTCAGATTGAAAATGCACAAAGTGTTGGGTGTTTTTCTTTTATTTCAGAGAAAAAAGGAAAATTTCAAGAAAAAGACCGACATTTGCACTAATCGTCTGTGGTAAAAGTTAAAATGGATTTTTGATTAAATATTTGTCTCATTGTCTTCCTTTAGACGACCTTTCAAAATAAGTGTGCATTTTGTTCGTTGAGTGCATTCCACCTCACCTCATGTAGTTTAATAATTCTCAGTTGGAACAAAGGTTCACCCTCTTGAAATGTCACTTTTTCACATGAGGTACCTTTGAAGTCAAAGGTTGTTTTTTTGTTAGACTTTTCCATTCGTGATTCTGCTAAATAGAAAATAGTCATTTGCTCTTCATTACACCAAAATAAAATGTTTGTATTTTTTGACTTGTATTGTTTATTGGAAATGAAATACAGCGATGATTCACAGCAGGACAATTAATAAATACGACTGACTAAGATTTATCAATTTATTTAATATATTTCAAGAATATACTGTTAATGCATCCAAATAATGGTTAGAATAATGGAAGATCATTTTAGAAGACAGAATGCGATCAGTGCAATGCAGCCAGCTTTGTCAATATCAACCGTTCCAACTGTGTATGAACTTACAGTGGATTGACAAATCTTTGTGTGGGGTTCTCGAGGCAGCAGCGAGTCCCAAATTGAATTACATGCACATTTCTCAGCCACAAAGGGGAGCCATCACTAATTAAAACCATGTGATTGATGACACTAACGCTCCACGCCAAAGGAGGATAAATCACTCTCACAGTCACTTTGCTGCATTGGCTCCTGTCTAAACACCACAAGCTACTGTAAGTTCAACACTCCCTCAGCTGAGAGGAATAAACAACTGGAGCGACGCAGCTTTTTTTTCTTTTTCATCTTTTGTTGTGCATTATGTCCTCAAGTCTATAGCTTCTTGGTCCCATATGGGAAATAATCTGAGGAAACAAAGTCACTTGTGAAGGCCAACACAGCTACATGATTCTCCGTCTAATGTATATGAATTTGTCCTTCGATGAGCATACAGGTACAGTACATGCTCTTAATTATGTTAAGCCGAGTGGAACTTTGACCTGTTAAAAGGGAAGCTGTCAACCTATCCATCCAGGGACAGCACTTTGTGAGTAATCGCTGTCTAATGGCTTTTACACTGAGTCCCTGTATTATACACACACAAACTTTTATGCACCTACACACACACACACACACTAATATAGACGATGCAAAACTGGTTTACTTGAAGAAAAACTGATACAAGAGAGACTTTTAATAATTAACCATAAGATAGATAACAATTTAAGTACACTGATAGAAGATGTTAATGCTAAGTTCTTCCCTAACACAATAATCATGTCTCCTATCGAGTATGTGTGTTTGTGTACGTACTCTGTTTTGTGATTTCTATTTTTTAAATAGTTTTAATTTTGCCATTTAAAAGTTTTAAACTAAAACGCTTAGAATAATATGAGAAAAAGCACAAAACCACTTAAACAGAGCCTTTCCATACTATTTCCACAGTGACTTACTTAATATCTATCAAATTCAAGTCTGACAGAAAACTAGAATCGGCACACCTTGGTGAATGTAATTAAATATAACAACGGCAGTTTGTGATTGAATTGTTGTCAAATAAAAGAACCAAAATGATAATAAGAAGTCTCTCCCCTCTTTATAAATCCCTCTAAATGTAACCAGGCGTATGTAGCCACAGTAGAGTCCATGTGGACTCTCTCTATAGGCGGACTATTACAGTGGTTTCTAACTGCTGTCTTTGGCCACTGACAATTTTGCACTCTTAAGCTTCATACAAGTCAGATCCTGTCAGTGGGTTAGTTTTGTTCAAAGGACCAATTAGTGGGTCCTACCTTAGCCTGCAGCTAAAAGGCCTAATGGTGGGGGCATCCACCTGAGAGGTGCAGAGCTCTCCCCACTGGGCTTTAATTTGAGAGAGGGGTGGGTGGCAGCTTCTGAGGCTTTTACCATTACACAGGACTTCATTGTGGCTGCTGACCGTTTGATCTTAAAATAATTTACTTAATGATCTCACCACGGGAGCAATTGGTGCTGCTCGATTAGTCTGCAAGGTCTAATGGACATGGGAAAGAAAAAGGAGGAGGCGGAGGAGGAGGAGGGAGAAGGTGAAGGAGAAGGGGGTGGCAAAGTAGGGACTAAATGAATCAGCTATGTAACCTTGGGGAGGTACAATTTTTAGCGTAAATTCAGAGGTGAAATTCTGACAGTGCGACAGAAATTTGGTGGGTTGTAACAGTATGAGTATAAACAGCAGTTTAATATGCTAAAATAACAAGGAAATAAATGTGTATTTAGGTCATGCTTTTAATGTTTTTGCAAATGAAAATGAAAAATGACATACAGTACAAAATCACAGTTTCAGGTTGTATTGATTCACGTATATTCTACTTGGACATTGGATGTGTTGATGTATAAATTATTTGTTTCAAGAATAAAATTGAAATTTTAATATTTATGACATTCAGAGCAACAATATATAAATGTAGTGGGGATGTACAGTATTAAATATTTCAAAGCTGAAATTCAACTTTTACATTTGCCGATTTAATTAATAATATTGCATTGATATGGGTGTCTGTTTGGTTCTGATATAGTGCATAAATATTCTAACATTTTATTTCAATAACTACATAAAATTTCAGTTACACCAGTTGGTAGGTGACACACTTCAACACTCAGTCCCTTCTAATCAAAGTATTACCTGATACAGGAAGATATGAACCACGTTGGCTTCAAGGATTCAAAGAGTAAAGTTGAAAAGGTCACTCCACTTCCAGCACACACTCAGCTACAGGACTGAAAGGACTTCCTGACCGCTGCACCTACATAACAAGTCGGAGGAAGGGTGGGGGTCTAATGCAGCCGTTACACGACAAGATAGTTTGCCGGTAGGTAAGTTGGTGCAGTTTACAGAAATCCCTCTGGCAAAGTTGGAAAAGCGGAAAAGGGAGGGTGGGTGATTAACACAGATCACTATTATTAAATCATGCAAGAAGGTTGTTAGTGCACATGAAGTTGTCTGCGACATGTCACGACAGAAATCTGTCTCACTGGCAGGAAGAACACAAATACATCCGTGAATGGGGAATTTTTATCGACGCAACGACACGACATAATTAGTGTCATCACATTTAATGATGAACTACAGCTGGTTCTCTTGTCAGCATTATAGAAACAGTGAAATGATAGCTGCTAGTGCCTATAGATTGGCACTGTTTTTAATAATTTTTTTTACCAACACATGTCAAAACTATCAAGACACATATGAATGAAATTTTGCATATATAAATGATTACCTTGCAAAATGTCATTGTCATTCATTCGCACGATTATTAGTCTGACAGTAACGTCACTCCCCCCCCCTTTTATTTCTCAAAATCTATGGAACGGTTACCTAAAATGATTTCTATTCACTTTGCATGGTAAAAAGGATGATCTCCCAAAGCTTTGATTAAAAAATATGAAGTATGCAGTTTGTCTAATAATGTGGTGAGTACAAAGAGGACAAACACTCAAGCTCTGAATGAGTGGTATTCCGTTTGCTCTCTGGATTTAATGCTGAGACTTTTATTGGGACACGAGCAAAGGTCGACCTCTTCACTCTAAAGTGGGCATTAACCACATAGTCAACAGAGAAGCAATTAACAGCCAATATAACTTGTGCCAATGCATTTTCATGTTAACTTATTTGTTTATGGTATGTAAGTTCTCTAATAGAATTTTTTATTTTATATATTATTTCCTATAAGAATAGGGGATTCAATTAAACAATTTTAAATTTAAATAAACCTTTTTGTTTTCTTTATTAAAAGTGACAATATTGAGATCCTGTGTATCCTGATAAAAAGCCATGTTGATACTGTACCTCTGCAGGACAAACAAACATACATGGATGTTTGTATAATAGCTATCCAACTGTAAGGGCCCTGGATGAATTTTAAACATTTATTGACCCATCCCCCCACTGAATGGCAGTAATCCTTGTGCCGTACCGTGCCAAGAGACCACGAGGTGTGCATATTAAAAGTTTTTACTGAGGCTCCACAACACCTGTGATCTCTTACCATTGAGCCTTGCACCACGAGAGCATAAATCACAGCCTTGTGAGTGGAATATCTCATGGAGAGCCAGCATTCCCCAGCTCGTGCTGGGATTAGGAAATCAAAAGGGCACGCGCTCTGTAAATGCTCCACAAGGCCCCAAGGAAGCCAGCGTGCTGAAAAACAGCCAAGGAGGCTCACTCAGCTCTGTCATTTATAATGATGCCCAACTGACAGAAGCCCCTGGGACATTACCGACACAAAACCCCAGACCACTGACTGTATGTGCCATCCAAACAAGTACAAATTATGGTCTAAACGAAACAAAAGAGCTACTGCAAATTGCAGGAAGCGTTCTCTTGTGTCCTCATTATCTTGTTAGTTTTTAGATAAATGTATTTTCAACAGCATGTGGCTATGATGATGGTCACCTGAGGAATAGTTCCACTTGCCCACAGGGATGAGCAGAGTTTGCTCTTTCACTTTATAACATGTATGGAATTTTTTTTATAGGGTATAGATATGCTTGCCATATGAGAAAATGTATAATCTCATTTTGAGGGTGTGAGCGTGTGTGCGTGCATGTGTGTGTGTGTGAGAGAGAGAGACTAACATTGCACAGAGGACATCCATGATTCCCCCCTCTGTATATTCCATTATGCAGTCAACGCTAAGAAGGGAAACTGTACTGTGAGAAACCCAAGTATTTGATATGCAAAATGCTCTCTATGTATCCTTGCGTTGTGTTAGTCAAAACATTGATGAGATTAATTTGCATTTATGGAGTGAAAGATTACACAAGTACACTATATGAGGAATAAAGGGCCCAGCTCAGGTTAAGGCTGATTGACAGCACCATTGTCTGGCGGGGCTTCACTTCATTTCGAGAAACCCGCGGTGACCTCAGGCATTATGGCCACGGGGGCAGTGCCAGTCTCTCAGGATGCTGATTAAGTGGGATCAACCAGACCCTCAGACACAAGTGGCCAGGCTGTCCTCAGGGGAGTCTTACCTAAGCGCCTGGGCCCAGTTCCCTTCACCCCACCCTGCTGTGTTGACACAATCACGCACATCCAGGCATAGCACAGACACAGAGAGTGTAAGGATGAGCCATTTAATGTTGCAGCGTTTAAGTCAATGCACATAAGAACTATGCACCAAAACTACAAATTGATTCAGAGGTTATTGCAGTTTGGATTTTATCATGGCTATTGACCAGTAGACTTAAACCTATGCCTAATTCATGCCATATGCTCTAATATAGGCTGTGCGTGTGTGTGTGTGTGTGTGTGTGTGTGTGTGTGAACTAACTAAACAATAAGGATTGTACAACAATTGTAAGGTAGTGGGTGCCCTCAGAGCCTTTGTTTCCCGGCTGAGGAACACTTAAAACAAGCCTTTCATGATAAGCGGCCGGCTGTTGTACTGCGGCTTCCCCTGTCCCCCAGGACAACATATCCATCACCAGATGCCCTCGGGTGTGGGCTAACAAATTTGTTCATTCTGGGGCTTACATAACACCCCCAGAGCTTTAGCACTATCTGGTAGGATTTTGTGTGATCTGCCCACTGAGATCTCTCTGTCAGGTTGAGAGTACAGCAGTCCTGATTTTTGTTGTTGTTGTTTTTTTTTTACATTTCATTAGGCCTACAGGGGCCTTAATTCACTACAGTGCAAACTTCTCCACATGCAGGCTATTGTTTGCCATCGAAACTAGTTTACCGTGTCTGTATTTCCGGGGACAGGTGGAGCAATGACTTATGACAGAGTGAATGGCAAGATATTATTATATAGTCAATGTGATCAATTAATGAGACGGACGGGAGGCCACCAAACGACAGACGCACCCAGCGCGCTCCACCTGACGCGCCTGCGACTTTACATGTTGCTCACACATGTATTTAGGGACCTTTGTCAACCAGCTGCTTGTCATCAACCATCAATCCTGTAATAATAAAGAGAAGGAAATTATAGGCTACAATGTCTATCTATCTATCTATCTGTCTATCCTTCTATCTATCTATTTATTTATCTATCGTTCTATCTATCTATCTATCTATCATTCTATCTATCTATCGTCTTATCGTTCTATCTATCTATCTATCGTCTTATCGTTCTATCTATCTATCTATCTATCTATCTATCTATCGTCTTATCGTTCTATCTATCTATCTATCTATCGTTCCATCTATCGTTCTATCTATCTATCGTCTTATCGTTCTATCTATCTATCTATCGTTCATTAAGAATAAATAAGTTTGATTTTGACATACTGTCTCAAACTGACTTCTTTGCAGGCTGGATCTCCAAGTCCCCCCCGGAAGCTCGGCCTCCATGAGGAATCTGCCAAAAGAGAAAAGCCAGTGCCCTCTGCAGGACGCAACAGATGGTGACGCACACCGAGGGACGCATCATTCTCTTTACAACCCACACAGGCCCCTACACTCTGACTCTCAACTTGATAATGTTGTTTTAAGTAAATCCATTTAATGTGTTATTCCCTTTGCTTTTTTTCTTCCATTTTCAGCTTTATCAAACAGGGAAGAACAGACAAGACTACCAAAGGAGCAAATACTGATTTCCCCCATCCGTATCAGCACAGAATGAATCTAAGGGGTTTGAGGAGAGAGGGTCAGGCTGCTCTATGTTGTTCCCTGTTTCTTTTGTTATACAAATAAAATATGACTCCATGAAATATAGATTGTCTTTGCAGAAATAATAATGACCTATATTGAGCGTATAGCCCTAACTTCACCGAGCCCTGTAGAGGGCGTCCTTGTGGTGTAGACCTTCTGACAGAGGTCAGACTTTTATATCTACAGAGTAGGTGACTGTCGGGATGACATATAATATAATATAACATAATATAATAAACATGAAAAGAAAAGCCTTACTCTGAATGAAACCACTCTGGATAAATCAAGGATAAACAAATAGCTTCATGAGTGGCCTACACTGTTGCTGCTCAGTGGAGCAGAGAACACAAAATCTGCTCTGAATTACGAATTTAATAAAAATACAACAAAAACAAGAAAAACTAAATGATTACAATTTTGATCATTTTAAAGGTGGAGTGAAAAATTAACTATTGCAGAATGAATGTATATCAGGATGCTTAATGGTGGTAAAATACTAAAATGATGTAGAAATAAAATGATGTAGAATAAAATTATATTTGGGTAAAGCCTAAATTCACTTTTTTGTTGTCACTGTATGTGCTGCAATTTCCTTTCATTAAGTACTATATCAATCTATTGATTCCACTCTATACGTAGAAATGATAGCCTCTGTCTGAATTTATGGAGCTTTTGGAAAAATCATTTCAACCGAGGTGCGCTGATATTTATAGATAGTTCTGGTCTCAGTATATACAGAGACAACTTGCCTCTGAATAAAAAAATATACATCATTAAACAAACACAACTGATTTGAAAGTCTCAGATAACACATTTGCTTGCTCACTGCCGCTTGCTGGATTGACCGGGCCGCCATGATGGAGTGCTGTTTTGTGATTCAGTTTGGGAATCAATACAGCATCATCAACAAAGCTCTGTTGACACTGCCAGTCATTGATGAGCTGCTTCATGTTACAAATCTTCACCACGGTGCAGCATTTGAAGGCCAGGAGAAGTGCAACATATACAACAAGAGTACAGACCATAATGTACACTGTTTCAAGTCATTCTATCGGAATTGTAGTACTATTAGATTTATCCAAACAGACATATTATGCACTGTTTTTTAATACCAATGGCAATGGCTACAAGTGATAATTGAACTTTGATGTTTACAGTCAGATTGCAGCACACTCTCTGTTGTGGCAGCTTGCACAACAAGCAGTGGATGGATGGAGATCTCGGGAGGCCAGCTCAGCAGTGCAACAAGCCTTGGCAGCAAAATGTTTGAGGTGGCGGGAGCGGTGCCAGCTTTGAACAGCATGTGTTTGCTAAGAAATAGTTTTGGGTTGCTGGGGAGCGCACAATCGGCGCAGTATGTTTTGCAATGATACAGCTCCTGGATCAGAGGCAGGCTTGGAAAGACAGGAGGTAAAATTGAAAAAGAAATTTCTGTTGCTGTATTGACACAAGGACAAACTATGAACAATACATTCATATCCAGAACTTCTCTCTCCCTCCCTGTTGTACTGATTGTTGTCATAGTCTCATACCATTTCAGGCTACTAGGGTCTTCTTAGCAAATTGAATGACTCATGTTCTCAACCATGTTAACACCTGTACTGATTTTCAGAGTAAAATGAGCGTGGGGATTACATCAGGACCCATCTTCATCTTAGCTGCTTGAATGCATTGCTTCCAGCTTGTTATTACCACCATGGCAACGGGCAGGCAATCTCTTCACTGTAGGTGGTCTTGTCACTGCTGGTGATGAGGTCCAAAACAGTAGCGCCACCTGCAAACCCGAGGAGTTTGTTTCAATCCTTTTTTTCTTCCTCTCGAGGGCTCTGTTTCTTGATGCGAAAACAAAATAGAAAAAAAGGAGATAGATAAGTTTTACAAATTGTGATCTTCCTTAATAACATTTCAGATACGCTAATAGATCAGGAAACCAGTCAGCTGAATAAATCTCAAAGCTGCTCAGAAAACAAATTTTGTCATACATTTCCCGCCAGTCAGACCCCTGGGCTGCTCCGAAATGAGGTGCAGTAAAGTGCCTTGTAAATGGCAGTTGCTGGGTACGGTGCTGTGCTGCTAAGACAACAGTCAAACTGCATTGCATTTTACTACAGTCCGTGTACAGTCATGTGCAGTCGTAAAAGAGGGATATTTGTCATAAAAGGGGCCACAAATATGCACCTACAGTCTTTAAAAGAGAAGTGTTTGCATTACTGTATATCTTTATGCGCTATACTGCAAGAAATGGCATTACAGTACATGTCATGGCTTATATATTTGTCTTTGAGTAGAACCTTCAATTAAACATAAGGTTTGATGTCCCTTAAACTAAACTGTGAAATTCTTTTATACAGGAATGAAGAATAAGGTGTATAAGGAAAGTGACCTTGAATGACTTCTGCTTGGCATTGTATGTAAAATACAGAAAAAAACAGAACCCCCCCCCCAATTCAATGGCAGGGGAAACACTGCGCTTTCTTGATATCCTGGTCCTTATAAAACAATGTAGAATGGTACAGTCAGTAGAATAGAAAATGAAGTAATGAGCTACTGAGGTAAATGAGGAAAAATAAATAAAAAAATCACGACTTTAACAGGAAGACTTTGACGCCGGAAGTTGTTGTCTTTTTCAACTTCACACTTTAGCACCTGGCAGTGATTGAGGGTGTCTCCGCTGTTGCTAGGCAACGGAATGCGGAACACATGCTAATCCCCCTTGTTAGCAAACAGACACTTGGGAGTAAAAAAAAAAAACAGTTCTGGAGCCGAGCTAATATTTGAGTCATCGGCTCCCACGGTTGAGTTCGAGCGAGGCCACGGCATCGTCGATGGTCGTGGGGCGAACATGTCCGACGACGACGACGACGGCGGCGGCGGCGGGAGCGGCGTGCCCGCTCTCCTGCAGGACGCCAGCGTGAACTTTGTGGCGGAGACAGTTTGCGGGCTGCTGCGGCTGCAGCGACAGACCTGGGAGAGGAGCGCCGCCGCCGAGGACTTCCAGGCGCTCCTGGGGGACTTCTTCGAGAGGGGGCCCGCGGTGTTCTTCTCCTCGCCCAGGAGCGCCTGTCTGGTCGCGTCGAAGGAGGTGAGAGCCGTCCCGTGACAGTCTTCGTCGGTAGACGAGTGCGCCTGCGACGCAGTGGAGGACGGAGGCCCACGGAGTCCACTAAGCTCGTGCAAGTTATCGTGACGTACTGATGGCGGAGTTGTGTTCATTTGCTTTGTCAGTGCAACGTCTGTCTGTGCTGCACTATTCCAAATGCAGGTCCCACCCACCGCTCAGAACAAGATCATCTACTTTCTGAAGAAGAGGTGTGATCCCATCGACTCTGACAACTACAGGGGCCTCCTGCTGTTCGGCCTCCTGTCCCCGTCGCCACTTCTGCAGCTGGCAAGCACAGTTGAGCAGGTGACTGTAATACACCCCCCCCCCCCTCTCTCATCATCACACACCTGTCCCACAAAGAAGGCATTTTGCTGTATCTGCTCCAAGTTATTCTTGTTTCTAGCTTCTGGTTCTTTTAAGGTCATTTTGTGTCTCTTTGTAAGGTATGCGTCCCACTGCTGTCAAACAACAAAAACCACCAGATGTGGCCCCACCTGTTGTCCGAAGATATCGTCCGACACGTGGAGAGCGTGCGCAGTGTGACATCAGTTGTGCGAGGACAGGTCTTAGGGGAAACCGTTCTGCCTGTCCCGACCGCAACAGACTGGATAGACAATTCACACAGCACCTTCCAGATGTGAGGAAAACAGACATGTTTTGCTTTCCTTTGATTGGCTGTGATTTTTGTTTATACAAAGAT
Organism: Scophthalmus maximus; assembly: GCF_022379125.1. Classification (NCBI taxonomy): domain Eukaryota; kingdom Metazoa; phylum Chordata; class Actinopteri; order Pleuronectiformes; family Scophthalmidae; genus Scophthalmus; species Scophthalmus maximus. The sequence continues at coordinate 10,365,112 of NC_061515.1, read as the reverse complement.
GTTGTGTTGACAAACACTACACACATATATTTTCCCTCTCAGGTGTAATTACTATGACAGGGCACTGGCCCACGCCATAGAGACCCAGGTCATCAACTGGACCGCTCTAATCCAGAAAATCTTGAAGGAGGATTCATCAGATCTACTCACGACAGGTTGTACTCCAGGGCCCAATGTAGAGCTTAGGTTTTGGGAATCCAGGGAGAGCAATGTACGGAGCATCTATCATCAGGTAGTCTCTCTTTTCCCCCTAATCACTAAAGTTATTGTTTCTTTTTTTTAAATCTCCTGATGTTCCACTCATTGTGTTTGGACCTTTCATTTTTGTAGCTTCAGAGTCCCACTGTTAAAAAGATGGCAAAGATGTTAGAGATGATGGATAGCAGCTATCATCCAACAATCAAGATTCTAGTTGGAAATGTATTCGATGGTAAGATAAGCTGCCGCCTTTCTCAAAGCAAAAGTGTAGCTTGCTCCCTGTCAAATGTCTGATACACAGCACATTGTAATTTCTAAAATGTTTCGCTCAGATTATGTTTTATATATTTTCTGACTCTAAAGCACTGCAAGAAGCCCAGGACATTAACCTTCATCTACAGCCACTACATGCACATCTGACTCAGCTGGAAAAGGACGGATTTCCTCACTTGGAAACATTCATCCCTGCACTGTTTCACACCCTCTTCCTTATCTGGACCAACTGCCAGTCTTATCAAAGGCCGGCACGCATGGTGGTGTTGCTGCAGGAGCTTTGCAATCTGCTCATCGAACAGGTAATAATCCTCATTTGAAAGTCCTGTTATGTTGCTTTCAGTTAATGGTTGTGAGTGTGAACAAAATGTGAACAAAACTTAATGTTTTCCCCTTGTAGGCAACCACATACCTGTCTGTAGATCTGCTTGCCAGAGAGGACCCACTGGAAAGTCTACAGCTGGTAAAGACAGCAATACAAGTCTTCAGATGTTTCAGAGGCAGTTACCAGACCCAGAGGAAGCGGTTGGCCAACCATGTACATCATGCTCCCTGGGATTTCCCATCTGCCATGGTTTTTGCACGTTTCAACCGGTTCCTTAATCGTATTCTCCAGCTGGAGGTGAGATGAGGTTTTTGTTTTTGTATTCAGGTGTCACAGTGAGGCTGCATGTGGGTTGTTTTTCAAATTCAGTCTTATCTTTGCAGGGCATGTTTGAAGTTATGCTGGACTTTCAGAGGATGGAGAAGCTAGAATTTGGTGGAGTACAAGGGAAGCTCTACAGCGAGCATGCAGCTCAGATGTATAAAGACTTCAGTAACCACTGCCAAATGCTGAAGCACAGTGAAAACAGCCCACTCGACTTAAACTCTCAGGTGAAAATGTCTAAAAATCAATGTTAAATGTTAATTATGAATTTCACAAACATCTTCCACACACTGTAGATCATGCAAATTCAGCTCGGATTAATGATGCAGTGAAGTTTCACCTGCTGTTCATTATTAAATACTGTTGAATACTTGTCCTAAGGTTTTTGAAGACGAGTATAAGGATTTCAAAGAGTGGATTGTGGACTTTGAATGTCAACTTGCCAGCCTTCTGTCCTTGGCTTTTAAGGCTTGTTCAGGACTGGAATCGGCTTCCAAAGTAAGCAAGACTGGATAACCGTGTGATCCTGATTACATAATTACTAAAGTGATTAAAGTGACTAGCCGATGACAATGATCTTTTTGGTTTTTTTGTCCTTTAGCTGCTGACTATTGTTGGACCCTTCCTGGAGAGACAACGGATTAGACAGATATTCAGCCCCAACTTCCTTGTGCTGCAGCAATATTTCAGGGAGGAGCTGGAGAAATGTAAATGCCTGTTTAAATCCCAGATCAAGCAGGTACTGTACGCCATGTTAAACTTGGACATTAGCAATATTGATTCAAGGCACATGAACAGAAAAATACTTTCTTTTTTTTATTGATTTACAGATGGAGAATGGTCTGACCAAGAACATGGCTCACACATCTGGAGCTTTGAAGTGGGCAAAAATGCTCAGAGAACGTATTCAAACACCGTGGGAAAAAATCAGATTACTACTTGACATGTTAGTAAAACATTTGACTATTTTCCGCGAATTAATGAATTACTTACCACTAACACTTGCCAGTCAGAAAGATTTATTGACATATGGATATAGTTCAACAGTATCAACAGTAAAGCCATAACTATTGCTCCAGGCTTCAAAATGACAGTTGTCTCACAGTTATACAACATGTGCAGGCCTGCAGGAGGTGTGGAGATGGTGAAGGAGAACAGCGTGTACAAGGAGATGTTGAGTCTCCTGGACCAATATGAGGAGGACATTTACTCTGACTGGTGTAATGGTTTAGAACAGGCCTGCGTGATGAACCTGAACCAGCCCCTTATCTCCAGAAATGCCTCATCTGGCCTGGTCTCAGTCAACTTCAATCCAAAGGTAACTGGTCCCCTGCAAACTACAAATCTATGCTAAATAATTATCCAACTTACTGTTTGACTGATGTAGTAATGTCTCTCTTTTAAAAGTCAAAGTGGTTCCCTCACACTGCTTACATCAAGCTCCCTGAAAATTGGGATTATTGTTTCATTTTAGCTTGTTATTCTTTATCAATATCACTATAATGTTGCAAAACCCAGATGCAAGTCACTGCTCAATGTTGGTCAAATTGTCCTCGGCTCAAGATAAATCCTCTTTTTATTTTCAAACTATATATTCATGCATTTTTAACTGCTGACAGACTTGTAACCACCTTGGCTGAGGAAATAGTTATTTGTTGTAGTTATTTAATTTGAGTCATTGTATTCGCCAAAGGTTTCTTTTAGCTCAGACAAAACATTTTACCAGCAACCCACTGTGATTATACATTGAGTTAATCACAATTTCCTTTCGCTCCCCAGCTGACTGAAGTCTTGAAAGATGTGAAATATATTCAGAGTCTCAGTAAGATCCACATCCCTGCAGCTGCAATGACTGTTTTTGACAAGCGCGACATGTTCACAAAGGTAAGAAACAAAGCAAATTACTTTTCATGCTCATTTACTCACATGTATACATGTTTGAGGTAAACAATAACCAATGTGTCGGTCTAGTATGTGAGCAGTCTGCAGCTGCTGGTGCAATGGTACAACAAGCTCAAGCAGACGGTGCTCGAGGTTGAACTTCCTCTCATCCGAGCTGAGCTGGAATCCATAGACGTGCAGTTGACAAGAGCAGAGACTGACCTGACTTGGCAGGATCTGGACTGCGGGAGCTTCATCAGCACCACCAAAGACCTGGTCCAAGACCTCGTATGTCGAGTCAGCAGAGCGAAGGAAAACTGCAACGCCATTCAGTCACTTATGAAATTGTGGAGCAAGCAAGCCATGTTTTGCCGAAAGGACAACAAGAGAGGCTCGCTCATACAGCTGGAGGACAGAGGCGACCGTGTCAACAAGAAGTTCAGTGGCACGAAAAAGGACGGAGATTCTATCCACGAGCTGGTGCAGGTGCCTATGGCTAAATTTATGATAAAATTCACATTTGTGTGGTATAGATCATGTTCAATATAATAGATGTGTTGCTGTATGGTAGGTGAATGCGATGCTGTATTGACAATAAAACCTTTTAGCATGTTGTTTAGATCAGATTAGAGCACACAGCAAGTTCTGAAAAACGTTTATTTACGTTTTGTCATCTTAATAATTTGTTCAAATCAAAATCGAACCTTTATCTGTTTGGTTGAATTTAAAGTTGATTAGAAATATATGCTCTAGGTATTCTGATTGATAAAACCCTTCAAATTAAATGTAACAACCTGTGCTTCTGCTTGAAATTAAATGTGATACAAGTACAAAACTCTAAAACTACACTTTCCTCAGGACAACATGGTCCTTCTCCATGCTGACCCTGCCTCAGAAGCGTGGCAGTCGTACCTGGAGTACGTGGATGAGATGGTGGTGGAGGGGCTCTTCAGCTACATCAGCCACTCGCTTCAGTTCTTTGTGGACAACATGCAGTCATGGCCTAACCAGGCTCCTCTCTTTGAGGCTCAGCTGATGCTGAATGGCTCAGCAATGATCTTCCTCCCGTCACTGGAGCGAGACGCAGGGGACGGCCTCTACGAACTGATGGAGGGACTGGTCGGAGACATATTCAAGACTTCGGTGAATATCAACCGAGTGGCTGCTCACCTGAGCACGGAGAGCTACCAGGTAAAGGTGTTTTTTTTGTACATAGTGCAATAATTTACTGTCTGTTAACATCTGTTGCCTTTTCACCTGTGCAGGAAAATAACTGAATCAGTTTTTGGGTGTTCTTGCAAAAGTCACGTCACACCAGATTTGTTTGTTGCAGAATTTGGATGGCTCTCTGTCAAACTCTAGATCAGAGTTTATAGACCTTAGACACGTCCTTACCATTGCAGAGTGGCATGGGATACCGGTGTTATATATTTATAAAACTTTAAAAAATTCACATGTATCATCGCCTCCAGGGATGGTATCAAGTAAATTTAGTTTATCTTTATTTGTACATAGTTTAATTCAAAACCAGTCATAAAACCAATTTATTTACCAAAAAAAGTGTGTTCTCCTACTGTGATGATTTTAAGTTTCTGAATTAATTAGAGTGTATTCCTCTACAAATGGTATACGTTCCGGATGTCATATGTCATGTAATATACCTCTTACAGGTTGTAATGGATGACATGCTAGATTTGTTGGACCTGAGACGCGAAATAATGGAGCGAGTGGAGAACATCCTTAAGAAAGCAATAAATTACCAGAGCAAGTTTGACTGCTACACTCATCTGTGGCAAGATGACAGGGCTGAGTTTCTCAGCCAGTTTCTCCTGTATGGACATGCACTCACAGCTGATGAGATGGAGGCCCACAGAGCAGATGTTCTGCACGAGAGCCCGCCTACAATCGATAACTTCAAAGAACAGGTAAAAAAAAGGAGATGCTTTTTTGAAAAAAATCTGAATACATGACATTTGCCTAATTGTAATCTCTTTTGTGGTCTCAACTTTACAGATAGATTATTTTGAGGATCTCTATGCTGAAATTTCCAAGCTCGAAGATTTCCGAGTTTTCAACGGATGGTTTCGGGTGGACGTCAAGTTCTTTAAAGTCAGCCTCCTCAACATTGTGATGAAGTGGAGCTGGCTTTTCAAAGAGCACCTCCTGACATATGTCACAAACAGGTAACATTTCTGCATGGCTATTAAATGCGGCTATCAAACGGTATCGTCTGTAGTTCTCACTGTACACACTTTCCCATTCAGTCTTGACGATCTGCAAATGTTTGTCCGAGCCACTGTTGAAGGGCTAAACCATCCTGTCGACAAGCATAACTTGGTGGAGGTTATGAGTCATCTGCTGGCTGTCAGAGACAGACAGATGGCCACAGACAAGATGTTCGAGCCTCTTAGAGCCACAATAATCCTCCTGGAAAGATACGCAGTGACCATACCAGACCAGGTCTACTCTCAGATGGAGGTAAAGAGAGAAATGTATTTCCTGACCGGAAACAGATTGACAACAATGGTTTATTTATTTGGAAACGAAGAATCAGAATACTGTATATTTATTATGTGTCCATTCAACCTTTGAGAAATCAAACCAATTCTCTCCATAGGAACTCCCTGAGAAATGGTGTGGGGCTAAAAAACTGGCCTTAAAAGTGAGGCATGAGGTGGCACCCATGCAGAATGCAGAAGTGATGGTTTTACGAAGACGATGCATGGCATTTGAGGTGACAAGTCAAGTTAGCTCTTATTTCTGGAGAAATTATATATGCACCCTTTTGAAGCTTTTTGTACAGCCCAGTGTGGAGACCATTCTTGTGGAACTTTTTATTTTTCAGGTCAAACAAACCAAATTCAGGGAGATGTTCAGAGCAACTGCACCCTTCAGTTACAATGCAGTACATCCCTACATCAATTTGGAGAAAGTAGGAGTTTAGCCATTGCATGACTGTAGCATTTAAATCACACTGTATTTTTTCAGTATGGATAAGAGTTTTCACATGTTGTTTCCTAGTCTGAGAAAGCAATTCGACACATGGAGAAAGAAGTGGCAGAGCTTCAGGAGTCCACCAATCTATTTGATGTTGCTATTCCTGACTACAGAGACATTAAACTCTGCAGAAGAGAGATCACCATCCTCAAAGAACTGTGGGACATGGTTGAATTTGTGCAGGTGAGTGGCTTAATGTGTATCGTATACTTAAATGTCGCCATTCTTGGGGAAATGTGAAAACAGCTGAAGGCCTCATCACTTTACCACACAACCCCAATAACTCAATAACTTGACCAGTGTGTCATTGTGGAGGCTGCCATTGATTCTTTGAATACCCTGTAGACTCTAAATGGCCCTGTTAAGCCCATTGACCCCTGCGCATGCAACTTTATCTTTACAGAGCAGTGTGAAAAACTGGACAGTGACCAACTGGCGGCAGATAAACGTGGACCAGATGGATGCAGAATTGGGGAGGTTTGCCAAGGTGAGGTCACCAACAGTGCTACATCACACCAGCACATCTCTCCTGCTGTCTTGCTGTCATGCACCATTGCTGTCTGTAACAGATGCCCCTAATAACTAATTATGTTTACCTACCTTCTGTTTGTGTAGGACATACGCAAGCTTGACAAAGAGGCTCGCGTGTGGGATGTGTATTCTGGGCTAGACCTTTATGTAAAAAACCTGTTGACGTCACTGCGGGCCGTGAGTCATCTACAGAACCTGGCAATAAGAGAGCGCCACTGGGTGCAGCTAATTAGAACAACACAGGTGCATAAGTACACACAATAGAGGTCTTGCTATAGAACTCCTTTTTTTTGTACATGTCAGAACTTTCCATCCTGACCACAATTCTTTTTAAATAGATGGACATCACTGTCACTGACAGCACCACCTTGGAGGACCTCTTGGCTCTACAGCTCCATTTGATCGAAGATGAAGTTCGCAACATAGTGGATAAGGCAGTAAAAGAAGTGGCCATAGAGAAGGTTCATCTTTATGTATAAATAGATCGTGGTCACACACATCAACATGAAGGGGCTCCATTTTAACGGTCTAAGCACATTTTCCCCTTGTGCATTTAGGGTGTATCCACTCTTTTGGTAGTTTAGCCGCATTCAAAAGGTACAGTAGCTGGATTGTACTCGGTCTGTTAATTAATCGTTCATGTGTTATGAGAGTTACATGCAATAAGCCATCTCCTTTTATTAAAATTACATGGGCAGATTTTCCACCACCAATATGTGCTGGGTGTAAGATAGGGACCCGAGAGTCTTTTAGCCACAATTACCAATTTTACATATTAGCATGTTGTGTGCATTTCTGGTAAAATGTAAGCAATTTACAACTTAGCATGTGTTACATTGTTATTCTGACAATGCAACTACCTAGCAAGCTTACTAGCCATGTGTCTGTTATGATAAATATCCTTCTATGTTGCTGCATGTTTGGATTGAAGAATAATCTGTTGAATTAACAAACAGGACTCCTGACAGTGCTCCGCATTATGAATAGTTTTCCACATAAACTGGAAATAAATTTAGGATTTACTCCTTAACCAAACATAGTTGCAAATACAGTAATGCAGTACAGTTTCAGTTTAAACGCTGTTGTCATTATGCTGTCCATTATTTACATTACAGGTTGTAGCAGAAATTAGTGAAACCTGGGAGTCAATGGAGCTTTCATATGAAGATCATTACCTATCCTCTTTGCCGCTTCTTAAATGTGATGAGGAACTTATTGAAACTCTGGATGATCATCAGGTAAATATCTAAGTTACTGAACTCGATCTCAAAATCAGTTGTCTGTGAGAAGCACTGATGGTTTCGTACTGAATAGAGATGAGAGGGCTGAAAGAGGTGCCCCACTGACTGTCTAACAGAACAGCTGTGGGTAGAGACATCCCTATTGAGTCCTTAGATTTATAGCTGCTGTAGGACACAGGGCATTGTTGCACTGTGGCAGTCTTTGTATGTGTACACCAGATGTATTGGAGATGTTATAGCCAGCAATTAGAAGTCTTGCCTCTTTAGTGCCTCCATCTTCATTTAAAAAGACTGGTTCTTCCCCCACCTTTTATTGCATGGCCTGCTTATGCGATTGCATGTTTTGGAAATTATTCCGACACATGTTATGATGTCTGATTATCAAGATGTGACTTTCTCCTGCCACCAACTGGGTGTTAGTTTGGTGTATTTGAGTTCTACATTGGACCAAATCCTGTAGATAAGCTATGCTAATGTTCTCCACATTCACATCCTCAAGGTTCAGCTGCAGGGAGTCTTTCAAAGCAAGCATGTAGATCACTTCCTGATCCAGGTGCTGGAGCTACAGAAACAGCTGACTGTGGCTGACTCGGTGCTGATGGTCTGGATGGAGGTCCAGAAGACATGGGCCTACCTGGAAAGCATCTTTAAAGGCTGTGATGACATCTGCCAACAGCTGCCTGCAGACGCACACCGGTTCCAAGCTATAGATGGAGAATTCAAGGTCTGCATTTAGGTCATGCAGTTATGCAAATTCTGTTTTTGTCGTGATTGTAAACATGGGGATTTTGGTTATTTCAGGAACTAATGTTGAACAGTGCCAAGACCAAAAATGCGATTGAGGCCACCAACAAGCCTCAACTATTTGAGAAGTTAGAAGATCTACAAAAAAGGTTGATGCTTAGTTTGATATCTAAATGTTCATTTGGCAGTTTTCAGTTTTGAGGTTTGTGATCACTTTTCTGGTAACTTCTTTCTAACAGGCTGGCACTGTGTGAAAAAGCTCTTGCTGAATACCTGGAGACAAAGAGACTTGCATTTCCACGATTCTACTTTATTTCATCTGCAGATTTGTTGGACATTCTCTCTAAAGGGAGTCGTCCCAAAGAGGTACACTGATGTAGAATATCAACAATTCTATATTTTCTTTACTATTTAGTGTCACTATCATTCAGCTTACTATATTTCTAATGAAAAAAAAGTTACGAGTGATTGTTTTTTTGCAGGTAACTGTCCACCTCTCAAAATTGTTTGACAACATGTCAGATCTTGAGTTTGCACAAAATGAACAGCTGGACAATCCTAAACTTGCGGTGGGCATGTACAGCAAAGAGAGGGAATATGTCCCGTTCAAGACTGAATGTAGCTGCTGCGGGCCAGTAAGACACTACATACATTCAAAATCCAAATGATATAAGTGATCTATCCCACTCGATAAAATAACTTTACTAAAGGCTGGAATACTTTGTGTTAGGTGGAGGCATGGCTCGCTAGTCTTGAAGAGTCTATGAAGGACTGTGTCAGGGGTCACTTGTCCGAGGCTGTGTCTGTGTACGAGGACAAGCCCAGAGAGCAGTGGATCCTCGACTTCCCCGCCCAAGTGGCTCTCACTGGATCTCAGATCTGGTGGAGCAATGATATGGAGATTGTGTTTAAAAGACTGGAGGAAGGTTTTGATTCTGCACTAAAAGACTACAACAAGAAACAGGTATATATTTTTCATTTTATAACACCCCCCCCCCCCCCCCCGGCCCCCCTCCCTACACACACACACACACACACACACACACACATATACATATACATATATATGAGCTGGATTTGTGGAGCCTCAAAGTGGTATTATCATTCTTGTCAGTTTCATCAGCGCTCTTTAGGCGAGCATGTCCTTGGCTGCTGTTTGAATAATCTCTCTCACCCTTCAACTGACTGTACTGCACTGATTAGATCGGCTGTTATACAGGACCAGTGAGAAGACATACAGTGATGTTTTAGTCCCAGACCTTGATTAGTGTCCACCGCTGTGTCTGTCACCTCGTCCACAGGCGCCATGTTCATATAGTGCCTTTGTTTGTTGTTCTACATCGATAAAGACCTTGAATGCTTAACAAAACTAAATATACAGAGAATTTGAACCAAACAATGTGGCTTTTGCCTGTTTATTCTTATTTGTGATTTTAAATTAGCATCCTTATCCTAACTCCCCCCTCTCTAGTTCCTCAGCCTTGCACTGAATCTGTTTTTCTTCCCTCCCCCCAGGTTTCTCAACTCAGCTCACAGATCAGCATGCTACTGGGAGAGCTGAGCTCGGGAGACAGACAGAAGATCATGACCATTTGCACGATTGACGTCCATGCTAGAGACGTTGTCACCAGCCTCATCGCGCAAAAGGTTAACATGGCCGACATAATCAGTGTTTTCATTTTAGTGCAACTGAACAAACTTTGGAATTATGAAAATATGTTACTCAATAAGTGTATAGCATAAATACCATGAAATATCATGACATTACAGTGTATTTTTATTTTGCTTATCTGAGGTTAGATTTCAATTAACTAAATGATGGTCCACATGGTAACAGTTCCCACATGCGGCTTGTATGTGGCCACATGAGACAAGTTTATCTAAAACTCCTTAGAAATAATGCAACTGAATATGAACAGTACATGACTTAGGCAGCTTACGTCACAATTAAATAAATAGACTTTATATAGACTAACACCAGAAATTGGTCATGCGTTGTGAACATCACTTTAACGGCTCACGTGTACTGGATCTCTGGTGATGAATCATCTCTTGACTTGATTTGATAACAGCGATCTGGGTTCACAGGTCACCACCTCACAAGGCTTCCACTGGCTCTCCCAGCTCCGACATAGCTGGAATGAGCAGCAGCGCCACTGTTATGTCAACATCTGTGATGCTCAGTTCCTGTACTCTTATGAGTATCTCGGAAACACTGCACGTCTAGTCATCACTCCCCTCACAGACCGGTAACGTGTAATATTTAAATAATATTTCATTTGTTATATTCTGCTTTGCTAACCAGCACATTTCTGTTTCTCTGTGGGCATTGCTAAGTTTAGATGCTACATTACCTTGACTCAGTCACTCCACCTGACCATGAGTGGAGCCCCAGCAGGTCCTGCTGGAACAGGGAAAACTGAGACCACTAAGGATCTTGGCAGAGCCATGGGCATCATGGTATACATCTTCAACTGTTCTGAACAGATGGATTACAAGGTATGAAAATCCAATGATGGTTCCTGATAATTTTCTTCACAGAGTTCTGGTCTTGATTAGATATTTCAGTAAACATCTATGTTTAGATGCAAATTTGTGTGTTTATGTTCAGTCAATCGGAAATATCTACAAGGGTCTGGCCCAGACCGGAGCATGGGGCTGCTTCGATGAGTTCAATCGTATCGCCGTGGATGTTCTGTCAGTTGTAGCAGTGCAGGTCAAAACCATACAAGACGCCATTCGATCTAAAAAGAAAAGGCGAGTAATTGAAGCTCCGTACTTGAAATCTTCAATGTTGTAACGGTTAAAAAAAACTGTATTAACACTTTCTGAAATCTCACAGGTTCCTGTTCCTCGATATGGACATTGCCTTAAAGCCCTCTGTGGGTATTTTTATCACTATGAACCCTGGCTATGCAGGCAGGACAGAGCTACCCGAGAACCTCAAGGCTCTTTTCAGGTGGGAACGATACAGTAACTTACCTTATATATAGCGGTGCTTTTTTTCAACATGAAGTTCATTGTCTGTACTATTTGTGTCCCAGACCCTGTGCCATGGTGGTGCCTGACACTGAGCTTATTTGTGAGATAATGTTGGTGGCAGAGGGCTTCCGTGCTGCTAAGCTTTTAGCCAGGAAGTTTATTACCCTGTACACTCTCTGCAAGGAACTGCTCTCCAAGCAGGTAGGAGAAAATCACTTTGTTACATTTCATAATATTGGCTGGGAACACAACATCAATAATAAATCTTTTTTTCACCTATGCCTCGGGAGCTCAATGACGCATGAAACCATTCAATAACTCTTAGTACTTTGTGTGACATGATTGATGGTAAGCGTAAACACAGGAGTACACGTCTTTACTGTCCGTCCTCATTTGTCTATCAGGACCACTATGATTGGGGTTTGCGTGCTGTCAAGTCTGTTCTGCTTGTGGCAGGGACACTGAGGAGAAGAGACAAGACAAGACCAGAGGATCAGGTGACTTACTATGTCATCTCACAGCTGACATAGGAAGAAGCATTATTTTATGTAATCTTTAACTGCTCTTTGCTTCCCTTCACTTTACAGGTGCTGATGCGGGCTCTGAGGGACTTCAACATGCCTAAAATTGTGACTGAGGATGTGACCATCTTTTTGGGGCTACTCGGTGACCTGTTCCCAGGCCTGGAGGTGGAGAGAGAGAGGAGCTATGAATTTGAAAAGGCCGTCCGCAAGACAACACTTGAGCTCCGACTCCAGCCTGAGGAACCATTCATCCTCAAGGTTGGACAGCTGTACGGTGTATAGCTTGCCAAAATACTTAAAAAAAGACAATGAAAGTATCTTTTCATGATAAACTATGTTTTGTCAGGTGGTGCAGTTGGAGGAACTCATGGCCGTGCGTCATTCTGTCTTCGTAGTTGGAAATGCAGGAACTGGGAAAAGCCAGGTTTGATTGGTTACATTTTTACACCCCAGATGTTTTGAAAGTAAATGCTCAATTAAATTTTGTAAGGCACATGTTAAGGTATATATATACATATATTTTAACAGATATTGAGAGTTCTCCATAAAACCTATGTAAACTTGAAGAGGAAGCCTTTATGGAATGACCTCAATCCGAAGGCAGTAGACAGAGATGAATTGTTCGGCTTCATCCATCGTGCGACTCGAGAGTGGAAAGATGGTAAGCAGAACTGGTTTGAAACAAGAATAATAAAAATTAGGAAAGATTACAACACATAAAACTGTTCTCAATCATACTGGGTGTAAAAATTGTTTATACATTTCGATCTCAGTTGTTGTTTACGTCCCACAATCTCCGTGTAAGGTTTGCTCTCATCGCTGATGCGAGAGCAGGCAAACATCTCCCACCAAGGACCTAAGTGGATTGTGTTGGATGGAGACATTGATCCGATGTGGATTGAATCACTCAACACAGTGATGGATGACAACAAGGTACCTCCCCTCCTGTTCACTCGTACACTATTCTACAACACATAGCAACTAAGGTGGTATAGATAGAAAAAGATGTTTCTTTACCCCTCCTTCAACGATCATTTCCTGCAGTGTGAGGACCCTTAGGTATTTTTCAAGAGCAATGAATCATGTCACAGTAATATTGTGCCTTTCAAATATTCTTAAGCAAGTCAGTAAAACCTGATGAGGTGCGAGGGTTGGCTTATCATTTGGTAGAGTCTTGTCCATCACATTGACCATTCAAATGTTGTGATATTTGGAAACCATAACATTTTATACGATTGTTTTCAGGTCCTCACTCTGGCCAGTAATGAACGTGTGCCACTTACGTCTTCCATGCGACTGGTCTTTGAAATCAGTCACCTAAGGGCGGCCACTCCTGCCACTGTGTCCAGGGCGGGAATCCTTTATGTTAACCAACAGGACCTGGGCTGGAATCCGTGAGTTGCACAGTGATTCCTTGCAATGCTGTTTTTGTATTGTCTTCTGTATCATGTGTTGTCTAAAACTCTGTAAGGGGCCACAATGATAGTATATATTTGTGTAAATTTATTCTACTCAAAAGACAAGAGAAACGGATTCAGATCGTGATCAGACCAGGCCAGCAGTATAAAATGATTCATTGATTTGTTGCTCAGGTGTGTTGCCAGCTGGATTGACCAAAGAGAACGGCAGACAGAAAGGGCCCACCTTACCATACTGTTTGAAAAATATGTTCCTCGTTGTCTCAAAAAAATGAGAAACACCTTCAAGACCATCACTCCCATCCCAGAGAACTCTATGGTGCAGGTACACAACACACAAACATGCAGCGTCTATTTATTTCCTCTATGGTATGCCTATGTAGTCAGAAAATAACTCTGAATAATTACTTTCTTCTTGTTCAGACACTTTGCACCTTGCTTGACTGCCTTCTAACACCAGGAAATATTCCATCTGACTCTCCACGGGAGCTCTATGAGACCTACTTCACCTTCGCCTGCATCTGGGCTTTTGGTGGTGCCATGTATCAAGATCAGGTATTATTTTGGTTATGACTTTGTATTATAACTTTATTTTCCTACCGTATATAGCAACTATAAGGGCAATTAAGGTGCATGTGTTTTGACATGACAATGAATAGTTAATGTCAAAAAGAAAGGTTTATATCTTGAGTGCTCAAACTTTGACAGTGGTCCCTCAACATAAATGATGCATTTTAAACAAAAGAATGTTTAAACGGGCAATGCTGCACTTAGTTATCGCTCCACTTATTCCTTGTTTTGTCTTTGCACTTATTTCTACCCAAAGGTACAAATATAGCGGGCGGTGCGACAAGGTACCTTTTGTTGAGAGCCATGTCAAGAATGTCAAGTGACCATGAATAATATACACTTAACTGTCAGTCATTTGGACTAATGGTGGGGTTGGTCATTGCCATTGAAATGATATGAATTACTGCATGATTTTATATCTTCGATGATTTGTCCAGCTGTGTGATTACCGGCTAGAGTTCAGTCAGTGGTGGACCAAAGAAATGAAGACAGTGAAGCTACCAGCGCAAGGCACAGTGTTCGACTACTATCTTGACCCCCAAACCAGACGCTTCCTGCCCTGGAGCGATACTGTGCCTCCGTTTGAAATGGAAACTGGTACACCAGTACAGGTAAGAACACATACACTAGTGTCAATATGGGAGATTAGTATGATCTTCATGTAACTCCTGAAACACAAACTTTTCAAAGCGGTTTGACAATTAATCACATACACAAGCACAAGAAAAAAATCAGCAAAAATGAACAATACAGTCACATTAAAAATGTATTTGTGCCTCAGTGAACATAATAAGAGAGGGTAAAGTCACGTCATGAGGTTATGGCAGGGGTGCTAGAATGGATGATAGGCTTGCCACTGTGTCTGATTACAATCTACTACACCCCATACCAGACTGTGTGGGGGTGACGGCATGAGGAACAAGGCTCGCGCTATCACCCACGCTCTATTGTCCTTCTTTATGCTCCTGCGTACAGCTGTGAATGCTCCAAAGGCTCTTGCTGAGCCGTAATTAGTGGGGTTTTGTTCTGAGCAAATGATGCTATTATGACAGAATAGTTGTGGTCTACTGGGGAAATACAAGAAATTATAAATCACATGCAATTCACTGAACACATGTCTGTCAATAAATCACACTCAAAGAAAACCATAATAACCATGTATGTTTCTGTTCTGTGTCTTCCTGCTGTTTCTATGATTGCAGGCTGTTCTGGTACACACAGCAGAGACTGTTCGTCTTCGGTACTTCATGGACTTGTTGCTGGAGAGGAGACAGCCAGTGATGCTTGTGGGGAACGCGGGAGTAGGAAAGAGTGCAGTTGTCAGGAACAAGTTAGACTGTCTGCCAGAGAGTTACATGACCACAAAAGTGCCCTTCAACTACTACACTACCTCCCTCATGCTGCAGGGTGAGTGGAGTTTTTTGATTGCTCTGTGGGGGGACATCAGGTAAACTGCAGCACCATCTGCTGGTAATTTTCAGATTGAAAAAGGGTTGAGGGAGAGAAAGCTTCAGGTATTAATGCAATAATTACCTTAGTCATATGACAATCCTCAATTTCCAAACTGGGTTTGACAAGCTCTATTTTTCTATTTCTTATGTGTTAGGTAACTACCTTGGTTGATTTTTGTTTTTGTCTTTGATTTGTTTCATCACTTTTTATTTTCTTTTGTAGGGATCTTGGAGCAACCATTAGAGAAAAGAGCAGGTAGAAGCTATTCCCCCGTGGGCAACAGAAATCTGGTCTACTTTATCGATGATATGAACATGCCAGCTGTTGACAGTTACGGAACAGTGCAGCCTCACACACTTATACGACAACATCTGGATTATGGGCACTGGTGAGAATATACCACACACTTTAAGTACCCCTTTTCAGTTGTGTTTCTGTGTCTTATGTCACAATTAAAAAGATTTTACCAAGCAACAGTGTTTTTGGTTTCTTAAACCAAGCCTTCTTCCATTTCACCCTTTCTGTAGGTATGACAGACAGAAACTGACCCTAAAAGAAATACACAACACCCAGTATGTTGCCTGCATGAATCCCACTGCCGGGAGCTTCAACATCAACCCAAGACTGCAGGTATGTTTTTCCAATATTATCGCATTTAATCTTATTTATGGAGATGGATTACAGAAAGCATACAAACTAAATTTATTTTCCAATGCAAAACTCATCACCCATGTTGACAGATTTACACCAACAACTTTCCAAAGTTTGAGGTAGAGTTTAACTTAAGATAGATATAAATTATTTTCCAGTCAGTGTGTTCTCATAGCAAATCTTCATCAGCAGAAACTTCCTAGTCTTCCCATTTGTTTGCAAAGAAAAGGCATGAGGGAATTTTCAGCTATCACAGTGTGTGGCTTGGAGCATAAATAAATCATGCAACAGATTTAAATGCAATGTTTTATACTCCAGTGCCAGCATGGTGAGGATGTTCTTTAATGATGTAGCAATTGCTACTACAAATACAAGCCTGCAGTGTGTAGTTTACACACATATTTCTTGATAAAGTAGACCTCAGTAAAGTTGTGTCTTTTGATATTTAAAATTGTACACATTTTTTAATGTTGTTGTGCCTGTGCTCTCGACAGAGACATTTCTCTGTGTTTGCGGTGAACTTCCCTTCAGCTGAGGTTCAGATGTCGATCTTCAGTCAGATCCTCGGCAGCCACCTGAAGCAGCAGCTATTCAGTCCGCTGGTTCAGAGAAGTGCTGCGACTGTGGTCCAAGCTGCCATAACTCTTCATCACAGGATGGTTCACAGCTTTCTGCCCACAGCAATCAAATTTCACTACACATTTAATCTACGAGACTTGTCCAACGTCTTTCAGGTAGTGTTGAAGGGCAAGTTCTACAATTGGACTTTTGAATGAAATATGAAATATTCATTTTATTACCTGTGTTGTTCAGGGAATTCTCCTTGCTGGGCCTGAATGTGTGAGAGACCGCACAGAACTGGCGCTGCTGTGGCTTCACGAGTCCTGCAGAGTGTACTCAGACCGACTGGTCGATGACAAGGACTTGCAGTTCTTCCGGAAACTCCAGATGGAGACTGTGCATGAGTGCTTTGAGGTGCAATACAGATTAATAAACAGTGTTTACTGCACAAATCGCTGCCCTTAGCCTTCAGATAACAACGCTGACCGAAAGATTGAAATGATTTGTTATGCTCGTCCTTGTCCAGGGACTGGAGGACAAAAAGGTGACAAAGCAGCCCCTCCTCTATTGCCACTTTTCCCAGATGGCTGAGGCAGCCTCCTATGCTCCTGTCACAGACTGGTCTGTGCTCAGGACCATCCTCACAGATGCACTGGAGAGCTACAATGAGCTTAATGCAGCCATGAATTTGGTGCTGTTTGAAGATGCCATGCAACATGTGTAAGTAAAGCTGGTTGACATGTGGTAATTATAACAATTACAATGATCACAGTAAACTTATTTTCGTGTAATAAAAGATGGTCATATAATGTGAGGTATAGAAATATGTTAAAAGGAAGTGACATCCGCATTACAATTTTAAAAGACATTCATTGTAGACATAAATATTTGGAAGGAAACATGAGGCATCAAAAAGATTGTGTGTTACCAGATGTCGCATCAGTCGCATCCTGGAGTCTCCGAGGAGTCATGGCTTACTGGTTGGGGTCGGGGGCAGCGGGAAGCAGAGCCTGACTCGTCTGGCTGCCTACATGTTCTCTGTGGAAGTCTTCCAAATCACCCTAAGTAAAGGTTATAGCATCCAGCACCTCAAGGTAAGTACAGTGAAATTAATGCGTGAAAGCCAACCAGAACATTGATTGGTGCGTAATTTATGTATTTATAATAAGATATGTGTTTAAGAAAATGACTTGCTTGTATTTCCAATCATTTGACATGGCCTTAAAATACATGAAATTGCAATTGAAAAGAATTCACTCAAATGAAATTTGAAAAAAAAAAATGTAGATCAATTTTGGCTCCATGCAGGATATTGATGAAATTCTGTTTTGTTCAGCTTCTCCACTGATGCGGCTCAAATTTGTCAGATACTATTAAAAGCCACAGAGTAATATTTTAATATCTTATTGATGAATCAAGTTTGTCAATTTAATCATTTTTAATCATCAGTGTGAACAGCACAGATGTCCATTCGTATCATTTGTTGTTTTATTTAGATGGATCTGGCAGGTTTGTTCCTGAAGACTGGAGTGAAGAACCAGCGTGTGGCTCTGCTTCTGACTGACGCACAAATACCTGATGAGCGGTTCCTGGTCATCATTAATGACTTACTGGCATCAGGTTGGACCCAAACTCTATAACAGTTGTACTTTTTTTAAAGCAACTGGGCTGAGAGGACAGCGGTTTAGCTATTCCTATCTGGTGCTAAACTTATTCAGTATTTGCTGAATTATAACATTGTATGGAAAGTGAATACTGATCACAACAACTTGTCAGTTTGTGATTATTCCGTGCCTTCCAGGAGAAATTCCTGAGCTCTTCAGTGAGGAGGAGATTGAAGGAATCGTGTCGGGCGTGAGAGCAGATGTCCGAGCCCTCGGACTGCTGGACAACAGAGAGAACTGCTGGAGATTTTTTACTGACCGAGTCCGACTACAGCTCACGGTCTCGTCTTTCAAATTCCCCCTGCTACCTTTTATTATCCACTAGTGCTTCTAACTCTATCAGTCTGAATATACTGTTTTCTTTTTGCTCCAAGTTTTGTCATTATAAGTTGTTCAATTATTTGACAATATCACTATTTTGTGATGATGTCTAGTTGAGCTACTTTCCATCCTTATTTCCTCTTCATATGTTGTCACTTTTAAAAGAAAACATTGTATCTATACAATGTCTCAGCTTGAGTCTGTGAAAAATGTTTTTTAAATGGTTTCAAAAGAAAAAGGTGTTAGAATTTATTTTCTTTGAAAGAGAGAGATTGAGAAAATTGAGATATTTACATGATGACTTTTTTTTGCTACCAAGACAAACATTAGAAAAGAAGAGATTAGAAATTAGTAGCCGAGAAAATTTATATTAAAACAACAGCTACACGGGGCATATTTGATAACACTTAAATGTGCCATGACAGTCGGCATTCACAACAAGAGGTTAACACACTCTCCAGCATATTTCGGCTAGAAAATTAAAAGCACAGCTGCTGTTTTAATATTATTACATATGTTTGACAAGCAACATATGCCATCCAGCTAATCATGCCATCCAGCTAATCTTTGCACCAGGGCCTCTGGTAGTGTCACCGCCTGCTCTAGCCAACTGGGAATGGTGGCTGCCTGTCCATATGCCAATGTGATGAACGTGGGGGCACAGAAGGCTGTCAGTTATGGTTTCCTCTCTTGAATCTGCTGTCTGCTAGTGATATCTTGGATCTGTGTTTTTTTCCCCATGTGCTCCTTTCTTGCTCAAGTATGGGGTTGCACATTTGTGTATATCTTGATGATGACTCTTTGTCTCCCTGCTTCCTTATTTGCAGGTGGTTTTATGTTTGTCTCCTGTGGGCAGTGTCCTCCGTGTTAGGGCGCGTCGATTTCCGGCCCTCGTCCAATGCACCACCATCAACTGGTTCCACCCTTGGACCACTGAGGCGCTGCAGTCGGTCAGCCACAGGTTCATCCAAGAGATTGAAGGCATTGAGGTCAGCCCTTTGAACCCAAGTGCTTTATGTCACCATCTCTCTCATCGTCACAGACAAATTCTGAATGAAATTATATTTTTTCTGGCTCCCTGCTTCCCCACCACATGTGTATGAGCAGTTTGAGATGCATCTGTGGATGTGATATACAGCCTTTCCCTAGGTTTGCCTTGTACCCCCATATTTCAGACTTGGTAAGACTTTAATGAACACCTTTTAATTACTACAGTGCAGCTGGATTAACTTTTCCATAGATCCCTCATCATTAGTTCTCTGCTGAGGTACTGACAAATTGCTGAACACATGCCTGGAGACTCACAGTGAGTGCAGGCATATCATTGTTTTCCATCATAGCGGTGGAACGATCACAACCCGGGATCATTTATGTTAATGAGAGAAGAGTGATTAAGCACATAACGACCCTCTAAGGAGGCACAGCTGTCACAACCAGGAAGTGTCATCACATATGTGAACATGTGCCAGGCTGTGTGTGTGTGTGTGTGTGCAGGGAAAAAAATGTTTTTGTTGTATTAAGTTGGGGCATTATTAGGAGGTAGAGTAGTATTCGATCATTGGGATAGTAGTAAAGTTCTAGTAATAGAATAATACATAAAATAAATAAATAATACAATCTTGTGGCAGAAGAAAGGACTTTGTGCAAGTTTAAATTAAGGTGCATTATTAGCAAAATATTTTGAAAATGTAACCACATAAATATGTTAGACCTATCTAAAAGTCATAAATGATTGTTTATCTTCTTGATGAGGCAGGAATACAAGACATGAAATGATCATTTATTTAAAGTTAGAAATGCACAGCCCACTAATAGTTGCTACACAGGGCCAATCAATGAGAACTTCTTTTCGCATCTCAACTGAACATAGCATGCTTTGTCAAAAAGCATTATGTCAGATCTTAATTAATAATGATTTTTTTCCTACTGGCTCCATGATCATTAACAATGGCTTTTTTGTGAATTATGGTTGGGCTTGATACTTGTATTCTCTGCTCATTTGTTTTTGCTTTAATTGATCGCTAACTGTATGATTAATGGAGGCTGTGTCATTGAGCACCATATGATGAATACCTTGTTGGAATGTAGTACAACAGCTACTGACGACCGTGTCTGGAAAGTTGGAGGGCATCAGAGATAATGTAAACATTGTGCATTTCTTACAAGCTGCATGTCAGTGGTCTAAACACATTATTTTCATAGAGGTTTCAAAGCCTAATCATTCCTGGTAGCTGCACCTAAATTTCAGATTGAGTAAGTCAGGGCCAGCCAAGTGAGATGGCAAAACTTGTAGATGAATTCAAAATTTATGAAGATAATATTTCAGTCCCCATCAGGTTGGGGATGTTAAACTCTACTCAATCCAGCTCGCCCTCTTCTCCCCTCTCCCCCCGCTTGTCTGCTTATTTTTACAGCCTGCCGTCCAGGAATCCATCAGTCTTTTCATGGCCTACGTTCACACTAGTGTCAACCAGGCAAGTGAAAAATACCAGCGCAATGAGAAGAGGTACAATTACACCACCCCCAAGAGTTTTCTCCAGCAAATCACCCTGTACAGAAACCTTCTGCAGAAGAGCCGGGCACAGCTCCAGCACAAAATGAACCGGCTTGACAGCGGCCTTCAAAAACTGCAAACCACCGCTGCTCAGGTAAATGTCTTTATTATATACTGTTGGGGGTTAATATCAGGGTTTAAGGTACAAGGTTGAAGTAGGAAAATTAGAAATATTATTAGTCTCTGATTTAAACTGATGTTGATGTTGATGTTTTCCTGACATAAAGTACGTTACACATTGAATTATATGAATTTTTTTTCTCTGTTTTAGGTTGAGGACCTACAATCCAAATTGGCCTCCCAAGAAGCCGAACTGACCTTTAAAAACCAGAATATCGAAGCTCTCATCACAAAGATTGGAATGCAGACTGAGAAGGTTAGAAACAAGAGGGAGGCTGCTGATGTTGAGGCACAAAAGGTAAGATGTCACATATTGGTTGTCATACACTTTTATTTTTGCTCTTTTCACACATCACACCATTTACTACATTATGATGTTGTGATGTGGCTCATTGTGGCTGATTTTGTACAGGTTTCTGTGATCCAGGCCGAAGTATCAGTCAAACAGAAGGACTGTGAAAACGACTTGGCCAAAGCTGAGCCATCACTGGCCGCTGCCACAGCAGCACTGGACACCCTCAACAAGGTGCTTTCATCTTATCAGACAAGGCACAATTCTACCACATATTTAATAATAATTTAATATTTATGTAATGATTATGATTATGGAATGTGTATAATTGCTTTTTTTTTTAGATGAATCTCACTGAGCTGAAGGCCTTTCCAAACCCTCCAGTGGCAGTGATCAATGTAGCAGCATCTGTGATGGTTCTGCTAGCCCCCCGCGGTCGAGTGCCAAAGGATCGGAGCTGGAAGGCGGCGCGGGCCTTCATGGGCAAGGTTAAGCTGTCATAATGTCAATCACATCTGCCTGATTAATGCCAAACTAATTTGTGCGTGGGCCTTGACCCTGGCCCTGCCCAGCATCTCAGCAGGGCTCACATTACAGCTGGATGGTTCTATGAATATGCTCACTCACTAGGAAAGCAAGTGTGTTAACCGTTTCACAACCTCTTGTTACTGTTTAGGCAAATAAGACGACAAAATTATCTATTTTGGGTTTTTTAAAAGCCACTTAATGGGGGTCAACTCTTAGTTGCTTAAATTTGGTTAATGCATGTTTTTAAAAGGTAAAAAGCTTATTTTCACTGTGTCCCTTCTCAGTTGTTGTGGGTGGGCTACAGTTAAAAAAAGGGGAAAGATAATTACATATTTCACATACATATTCAAATACATTCATGTAGTCAGTGTAAGACGTGTATGCTTTAGCCCTTATATTCATAGAGTCTGTGAGTGTAATCCTTCAGTATAACTGCCAAGTATTAAACTTAAGGTATTGATCCATACCAAGTCCTACATTGCGGTCTCTTTTGTAAACGTAGCATGAAGTTGTGTCTAATATAACCAGTGTGGTTATTAATGTATCCTCTTCATCTGTGTGTCTTTCAGGTGGATGATTTCCTGCAGGCCTTGGCGTCATATGATAAGGAGCACATTCCCGCTACCTGTTTGACTGTGGTGAAACAAGAGTATCTGAGAAAACCAGAGTTTCACCCTGATCTCGTTCGTACCAAATCTACAGCTGCAGCTGGTCTCTGTGCCTGGACTATTAACATTGTCAAATACTATGAGGTCAGGAAACACCCTCTGATCAGTTTTGGTTATAATAAATGTTTAAACATTGTCAACAATTTTCCTGCAAGAAGTTTTGTTCTTGTTCTTGTTTTGTTTTTCATAAATTTGCCTCCTTGCAGATTTACTGTGAGGTCATACCAAAGAGACATGCGTTGTCACAAGCCAATGCAGAACTAGAAACGGCAACAGCCAAACTGTTGTCTGTTCAAAAGAAACTGGCGGTGAGTAAAATTGTTGTTATCATACTTGAGTCACTTTTCTTAATAGCGTCTAATTTCAATGTCTGCATTATTTATTTCTTCGTCTTTTTTTTGCAGGATCTTGATGCCAGCGTCCAGAGCTTAACGGCTCAGTTTGAAAGGGCCACAGCTGAGAAAATCAGTTGTCAGGAGGAGGTGGCGCGTACCAACCAGACCATAGAGCTGGCTAATCGACTAGTCAAGGGCTTAGAGGTAAACAAGGAGAGATCGAATTTGGTGGTCACTGGGGCTGACCTGGCATAAAGAAAACTGTTAATTTTGCCAGAGGCCTGCATGGTGAGGTGCTGGTAAATCGAATTGCATCAATAATCTGGACTAGAAGTTGTTAGGTTCTTGGCAGTAGAGTCTGACAGTTGTATGAGTAGATCAGGCAAAGGGAGATTTTTACAGCCTGGCCCAGCAGCATCCTGGGGACTTGTGAGACAGGTAGAGAGGGCTGGACCACAGAAAACGCATGGCTGAACTGGGCAACCGGCTCGCTGAATGGCTTCCAAATTGAGAAAGGAAGAGAGATGGCCAGAACACTAACACTGCTCTCAGTCAGTGCAGTACGTGTGTGTGTGTGTGAGTGTGAGTGTGTGTGTGTGTGTGTGTGTGTGTGTGTGTGTGTGTGTGTGTGTGTGTGTGTGTGTGTGTGTGTGTGTGTGTGTGTGTGTGTGTGTGTGTGTGTGTGTGTGTGTGTGTGTGTGTGTGTGTGTGTGTGTGTGTGTGTACATTTCTGTGCTAATGTCCTTACACAAGCTCTAGTTTGTGTGATGTGTAATAATAATTCACTCTCAAAAACGTTTAACAATTGTCACAGAATATAAATGTATGGAATATATAAATGTCTACTGTTGCATATTTGTATGATATGTTGAATATTATATTTAACACTTTTCTGGCACTGCGCCTGAGTTTTTTTTTGGGTGGGGGGGCCACAGAATCTATTATCTTTATGGATGCTAATATGAAATAAAAGATGGCCATTTCAGTGGCTATTTTGTAAGTTCGACTTTCTTATTCCACAAAATAAATGTGGTTTACATGGAACAGCTTGGCTTTTAAGCATATCAAGATAAATGTTTTGTCTTTATTGCATTGACCTGGAAGCAATAGTGTTCAGACTAATAAATCAGGCCGTCTATATTTAATCATTAACTTACCTCAAAGCCTCAACAGCTGTTGGAAATTAACAGTGTCTCTCCGCGGACTGAGTGATATTACAGGCAATCCATAATACATTAGAGTAAAATTATAGTGATTTTTAACTGTCTGAGAATTTATTGTGTGACATATTCCAGATCCACAGCCCCTTGTAAGAAAATGCCATGCATGATTTATTGTTGCAGGGCTGTCACAGTCATAGTATTGAAGGTTTAAATGAATGCTAAATTGATGCTGAGTGAATCAAACTTCCAAAGCTATTCTAAGGGAATTGCAGTTGTATGCTTTGCTGCTTACATTTTCTTGGTTGAAATAAATGGAGTGACAGACTGACGAGCTTTTAGTGCATTGTAGATTCGTCGCTATTCCTTTGGTTTAAAGTGTTTTTCACGAGAAATGTTTTTGTGTTTCCTGCATATTTTTTAAAAATTATATTAAATTCTGTTCTTTGTGTATTGCAGTCAGAGAAGGAGCGCTGGTCCCAAGCAATTGTTCAGTATGAAAAGCAGCAGAAAACCCTCTGTGGTGATGTCCTCCTCACTTCAGCATTCGTCTCTTACATGGGGTATTTTACCAGGCAGTATCGTGTTGAGCTCCTTAACAATGCATGGATCCCCTTCCTTCAGTCTCAGAAGGTAATACCATTTTTTTTTTTTAACAATACTATCTAGAGAAAAAAAATCTCTCTCTCTCTCTACAAACATCCGCTGTAGAGTCTATGAGCTGAAGCTCATCTGCCTCAGCCGCCACTGGCGCTCAAACTAGAGTGACATCATTCCTTGGTTTCCGTTCCAGGTCTCTGCACCCCTGACAGACGGCCTGGATCCCATCCTCATGCTTACAGACGATGCCACTGTGGCTGCCTGGCATAACCAGGGCCTGCCAAATGATCGGATGTCCACTGAGAATGCTGCCATCCTGACCACCAGTGAGCGTTGGCCACTCATCATTGACCCACAGCAGCAGGGCATCAAGTGGATCCGAAACCGGCTGGGGTCAAAGCTGAGGGTGGTGCAGCTGGGACAGAAGGGGTGAGAAGGGTTTAAACATCTAGTTGCACTCGCAGTTATATAACTCGCTGTTATAATATGCCAGGGAGTTTCTAATATACCATAGAAATGTGCATGTCAACAAACTTTTTTTTTTTAATTCTGTTCCCTTTGATTCTCCAGGTATCTAGATGTGATTGAACAAGCTTTAAGTTCTGGTGAAACGGTTCTGATAGAGAATCTGCCAGAGAAGGTTGACCCTGTCCTGGAGCCACTACTGGGCAGAAACACCATCAAAAGAGGAAGGTTCGTAGTGAAACTGCAACGTTACATTTACAGCTTCAAACCAGCTCTAACAGTAAATCATTTGTTTTTTGCTTACCAAAAACTATTTAAATCCATTTATGTTCTTTGTATCCCTGTTGATACACAAGTCGATATGCCCACAACCCGTCACAATGTATCTGTGGTGTGAGACAATTGAAGCAGATTTACCAGATGGTTGAATCTCGGTGAGCATTGAAGAACCAGTAAGACATGACTGAATGCATTATTATTGCCAACTCTTTCGATTATAAATGAATTTGCGGCACGTGTTCTGAATCCCTGTGGCCATCTTATTGATTGGCGCCTCAAGACGAGTGATAGATGTATATTTGTGTGTTCATATTCTTTAGGTGTGATGAATATTGAACAGCTGGGCCTCAGTGTAAAAAGCTGAATTGAGGACAGTCATGGTTATGTATAAGGACTCCTGCCTGCCACAGAAAGCTGGCATGTAACGCACTTAATTCACGGGTCTTCCATCATTATGGCAAACTCAATTCAGCTTCAATAATCTCACAACCCTGATTGGTGTTTTGTTGCCATTTGTCTGCATTTATTTATCTGGAAACGGAATAATGAAATTACTGAATCAGCTTTATAAATGGTAAGATGGCCCACTGCTTGTGAATTATCTTAAATCATAACTTGATGTAATTTGGGAAGTCGTGAGGTCATATTTTGGTATTTTGTGTCACCTGATTAGAAATCAGCCTTTACCACTAAATCCACTTAATTTAAATACACATTCAGGCCATCCAAAGTGAGAAATCATATTTGATTTTAAACCTGATTTTCTTAAACATGGCGTCTGCTGCCCACTAAAATCTTCTTTCTTTATGCAATTAGCAGTTACCCCTCAATACAATAATATTTTTTTCAATCTACAGAAAATACTCAATATTGACATTCTGCTTTCTTGCCCTGATCTCTGTTTGACCATTCATATTGAGTATCTTGTTGCATGTCCACTGAGCTTCTCCTGAAGTCCTGTCCATCCAGACGTAACAATTCATCATGGTAAATCTGATTATAAGTTTATCCCTTGTAGATGACCCACACACTTGTTTCTGTCGATGATTAATACAACCTGCGGGGGCAGCCATGATGGATCTGGTAGGGCTCCACAGCTGAAGTTCATTAATAATTGGAATGTTGTAGAGTGTGAAGTAATGAATACTAATTATTCCTTTCATGGCTGACGGAAGACTACAAGCCAATCCATCAGCAAGGACTTTAATTTGGTGGAGTAATGGTTCTATCAATAGTACATTAATTCTTGCTTGTGAAGATATAGAGTTGAACCAGACCCAGGCCATGAGGAACCTGTGCTGTAAAATTGGGGCTTTGCCTGACACCTAAGGGGTAATTAGAGAAAAATGAAAAGCCACCAGGTTCGTCAAGCCAGTGCTAATTTAATTGAAATGCAGGAACAGATAAAAATTGGCTGCTGCGCTGGCAATCTGTCATATTTATTCAAGATTATTTGTCTTCAGTGTAAGTGACATTTGGAGCCGGAGTGAAGTTCTTACATCTGTTTGGAAGTTGCAACGCCCGAAAGTGTGAGGTCGACAAGCTCAGATGCACAAAGACAGGTTTCAGGATACAGAGGTGCACGGCCACAATTCCAACGGTCGTCGTCATCATCATCATCATCATCATCATCATCATCATCATCCTTTTAAATATAAATTATATTTCTAAGTATCCTCACTTTCTCACTTTGAAAGTTAATGCAATTATAAGTTTAACACTGCTGTCATATTTGCAATTGGATTTTTGGCTCTTGTCAGGCATGAAAAAAAAGGTATTATTTTGTTAACAGCAAATATTCATTTGCAACATGAAAGGTCTTCGTTTTTACTGGAGATACATTCGCAGCGTTTTAAAGCACATTGTCTGTACTTCTGCCTCTTTGCAAAATCTGGCAGTGAACTTATATTCATTAAATTTATCCTCTGTGACCTTCCTTAAGGACTATAAAAACATAGCGGTTATGTCGATATTGGCTTTAGCTAATTAAAAAAAACAATGTTTTCCAGGTACATTCAAATTGGGGGCAAGTTTTGTGAGTACAACAATGACTTCAAGCTTATACTGCACACCAAGTTGGCCAATCCCCATTTCCCTCCTGAGCTCCAGGCCCAGACAACCCTCATCAACTTTGCAGTGACTCCTGTGGGCCTGGAAGAACAGCTGCTGGGACAGGTAGTGTCCCAGGAAAGGCCTGACCTGGAGGCGCTAAAGGTGA
Source organism: Scophthalmus maximus (assembly GCF_022379125.1). Classification (NCBI taxonomy): domain Eukaryota; kingdom Metazoa; phylum Chordata; class Actinopteri; order Pleuronectiformes; family Scophthalmidae; genus Scophthalmus; species Scophthalmus maximus. Next base: position 10,337,236 of record NC_061515.1, on the reverse strand, counting down.
ACCCTACAGCCTCTTTATGAAAGATGCAGACCAATTTTGAGTTTAGGGATTTTAAATGCAAGTTCACAGTCTAAACTACGAAATAGAAAAATCTGTGAAGCTGAATTATTTTTGTATGTTTTCTAAGATGACGCTGACCACACAACAAAACCACTTCAAGATCGAGCTCAAGAGGTTGGAGGACGACCTGTTGAGTCGCCTCTCTGCAGCCTGCGGTAATTTTCTGGGTGACATTTCTCTCGTGGAGCAACTTGAGAACACCAAGACCACGGCTGCTCACATTCAGCACAAGGTGAGGCCATTACACACACAGGGTCCTCTCAGTTGTCAGACTGTACTGTAGTTGAGTGCATGTGTATTTATTTATTTATTGTCACTCAAGTGTTTTTTAAATGTCACGCAACAGCAAGCGCCTCATTTTATTGCATTAGCTCCAAATGATGTGCAGTCAGGAATATGTGTAATGAGAGGGTTTTGGAGCATGACTGAGAGCCTAATAGCTCATTTTGTGCATTTGGCACACGCAGGTGGTGGAGGCCAGAGAGAACGAGACAAAGATCAACGAGGCTCGAGAACTATACCGCCCCGCAGCCGAGAGAGCTTCACTCCTCTTCTTCATCATCACTGACCTCAGCAAGATAAATCCCATGTACCAGTATTCCCTCAAGGTGAAACCTTAATGCCTCTCGGGGGACACACGTCATTTTGTGCAAACAGTGCTCAATCCACTTTGACCAATATTTTTTAAATCTTGTGCGTGTTTTCTGATTCTACCAATCAAAACAAATCAGTTTGAATGTATTTTTCTCTACCAAAAAGTCTGTGTTCGTTTTATGTTTGCTCCTCAGTCAAGCGAAGAACTAATGGCTAAATGTAAGTAAGATAGTCCTTGTGATGGCACTGATCCTCCCTCCGGTTGTGTTTCAGACCTTTAACTCTGTGTTTAACAAAGCGATGGCGCGTGCAGAATGGGACGAGGATGTGAGGACCAGAGTGCACACCCTCGCTGAGGCCATCACCTATTATGTATTCCTGTACACCTGCCAGGGCCTGTTTGAGAGAGACAAGTTAACCTTCTTGTCACACACTGCCTTCCAGGTGAGGCACTCAGGGCCGCCCTCAAAGGTGGACCCTCCTATCATCCTCATCAATCAAAGTACTTTTCTGCCCCCACATTAACTTCAATTAAAAGCAGTCAGCAGGGCCATACGCTGCCATTGATTACCTCTCACACCTTGCTCCATGGCTGCTGTTCAGACAGTTGGCTCTGACAAGTGGGCTGGTTCTGATGGCATAATGCAATTATCCGTCATTGCGGCAACTGTTTTCGTCTTAGAAGTTGCACCTCTGAAGGCTGTCCTTCATGTGTACTTTTTCCACAGTCAGACAGACTTTTTCTCAGCCTGTATGAGTTCACCTAATCCTTTTGCCAGAGTTTTCTTTCTGTCTTCAGTTGTTGTGCACGTGAATGAAAAGAGATGCCACATAGAGTAGATCATAACTAACTGCTCTCGGTTCTTCCCGTCAGATTCTGCTCAAACAGGGCCTGGTTGATGCAGAGGAACTTGACTTCCTGCTGCGTTTTCCTGTGGAAGCTAGCAAACAGAGTCCTGTGTCCTTTCTCTCTCCACATACCTGGGGCGCCATAAAGGTACTGTACAGTATTGACCTGTCATCGCTCTGTTCCATTTTACACTGCTTCGAGAGCCCTTACAATGTTTGTTATTTGGGTATAGACAATTTCTACGATGGACGACTTCATTGGACTGGACAGAGACATTGAGAGCTCACCAAAGCGTTGGAGGAAAGTCGTTGAATCCAGTTGTCCTGAAAGGGAAAGACTTCCCCAGGACTGGAAGAACAAGAGTTCCCTCCAGAAGCTCATCATCCTCAGAGCACTTCGCCCTGATAGGATGACCTATACACTGAGGTGAGTAAGGGTGCTTTCACACCTATACTTAGTTTGGTCTGGACCCGCTGACTTTTTAGTTTATCCGAACCAAAATAACAGGTGTGAAGGGTTCCTCGGACCACCAAAATTTTGTCTGACCAAAAGAGTTGTTCTCGGTCTGGATCAAATTAAACCATGGTTCAATGTCTAGTATTTGTAAATGCAGCCCACACAGGTTATGATGATTGGACATACGTATGTCATACAAGAGTCTTTAGTGCGCTCCCTAAATTGCAAAATTAAACCAAAGCTAACTGGATCTTGATCCTGACATTTGTATTTGTAAGTATTCAACTGTACATCACTGCTTTTTGTTTCTTGACAGGAACTTTGTGGAGGAGAGCATGGGTCCAAAATATGTGGACGCTGCCAGGCTGGAATTTGAAAAGTTGTATGAGGAAAGTGGCCCTTCAACCCCTGTGTTCTTCATCCTCTCACCTGGAGTAGACCCTCTCAAAGATGTAGAGAAACTAGGTACTATGTGGGCTGCTTGTTAGTTTACACATCCCTGATCACTTGGCGGGGACAAGTGTTCCAAATATTCTGTCTTTGCAGGTTTGAAGCTGGGATTTTCCATCGACCAGGGCACTTTGCACAATTTGTCCTTGGGACAGGGGCAGGAGGAGGTAGCCGAACGTGCTCTGAGGAACGCTTCCAAACTGGGACACTGGGTCATTCTGCAGGTAGGAGATTTTAATATTTAGTGACTAGATTACGGTAGTGAGGCTGCCTCGTCGAGCCAGCCAGTAATGCATATAATTATATTACCTCACCCCCTTAGCAAGTGAAATAAACTCAATTTGGTTCAATAAAAACATAATTGGCTACATCAGCTCCATAAAAGGCTGCAGCCAAGTCACTTCTCACTAATTCAGAACACAGGGAGCTGTTTTTTTTGAATGATTCTTCCTCATATGATCACAAACATACACAAAAAAAATATTTTATAAACTTTGTTTCAACTGTTTTTTTTATTTTCCAGAATGTACACCTTGTGGCTTGCTGGCTGCCCTCTCTAGATTCTATTCTAGAGACAGTAGCGGTGGACAGTCACTCCAGCTACAGAGTTTTCATCACTGGGGAATCTGCACCAAGTCCCGAGAAGCATGTGATCCCCAGAGGCATCCTGGAGAACGCCATCAAAATCACCAACGAGCCGCCCACTGGCATGAATGCCAGTCTACACGCAGCCCTCAACAACTTCAATCAAGTGTGTTGAAAATTTAATTTTTTTTTTTTAAAAAGCAATTATATTTGATTACATTGACTGTAATGTGTATTTCCTACTCTCGCTCTCTCTTTCCAGGACACTCTGGATATGTGTTCCAGAGAACAAGAGTTCAACTCGATGTTCTTCTCCCTCTGCTTCTTCCATGCTTGTGTTACGGAGCGCCGCAAATTTTGTTCACAAGGGTGGAACCATAACTACCCCTTCAGCACTGGAGACCTCACCATCTCAGCAAATATCTTGTACAACTACTTGGAGGCCAATGTCAAAGTATTTAAAATATATATATATATATAATTCACTGTTTTCATTTTTATTTATATCTTATTCCTCTTTTTGTATTGATCTTAACAAGATTTTAATTTATAATAATAATGGTGTTGGCAGTGACACAGGGATGCTGAATTACAGTACAGTGTCTCTAATTACTTACTGAAATCTTGTGTGGAAAAAAAGTTCATTCCTATGGTTTTTTCTAAATGTATTCTCTTATAACGCAGCCTGTAATTTAGCTTTATTTCATGAAGACAAAAAATCCATTCTAAGGGCGCAGCACCGCTCACAACTCCTGATGCATTTCTCTCACAACTCCTATTACTCTGGTCACAACCAATTATGTCTCTGAGGTATTCTGCCCTCCAAAAAAACGAATGTCCTTCATTATGTTAACCAAACAGTAACCTGTATGTGCGTACACAGAGAATTCATTAGGGGGGCAATGAAGCGTTATCCTAAATGTAATTACATGCAGCCAATGTGACAGTTCACAACGCTACATAAGTGATCACTGCAATTAGAGCTGATGAAGGAAGCAATTTGCAAAACAATACAGGTACAAATGATTGTGAACCTCCAGCTTTTGTAATTTGTTATGAATCACAGGTTCTTTTCTTCCTCCTTCACCCTCACGGATCATAATCTCCCACTGAGGAAACGACTCCTCTGTCATCCCCTAAATCAGTTTGTGTAAAGAAACATCAAATCTTTTCCTTTTCCCTGCAGTTATCGTTATTGAAAGAGCTTGTTTCGTAGGAAATTGTATAGTTGCTGCCTGAGATCTCAAATGAGTGGAACACTCGCCGTTTGCTAAATGATCCTGGAATATCATTGATATCCTGGAAATAATTTGACTAACTTTTGTCTTTACAATTAAAGATGCTCCTAATTATTTAAACGCACAACATTGTTACTATGAACGTAATGTTATAACTGGCCACAAACTGAGTCTGTTGTAGTCCATGCAGGTGCCTTGGGACGACTTGTGTTTTCTTTTCGGAGAAATCATGTACGGAGGACACATCACTGATGACTGGGATAGAAGACTGTGTAAGACCTATCTGCGAGAATTCATGCATCCAAAAATGGTGAGTCAGTGTTGATGTTGCAGTCTGAGAAGAATCTGTCTGTCTTTCTCAAAAAATTAACATTAACTGTTTTCCCTTTGTAATTTTCAAAATTAAAAAAAATATATATTTTTTTCATTTTAATAACTCATACAGACTTGATGTACGGTTGTTTTAAATTTTGTGAAAAAGTAGAGAAAATGTGCACTTTTTCTTGGTGGTGTTGTCAGGTGAAGGGTGCCCTCTTGGGATGTAAACCTAAACTGCAGTGTTGCTCCTCAGTTTCCCTCACACAGCGGACTGATCAGCCCTCTGTCAGTTTACCTTTACTACCAAGCCTCGCCACCACTCTTCTCCCCCAAAAACTATTCAGACAATCTTTTTAAATGTTGTATTTTTAAATTCTTAGTTTGAAGGGGAGCTCTCCCTGTGTCCTGGGTTCCTGGTCCCTCCTTTCACGGACTACAGTGGTTACCACGGCTATATCGACGAGCATCTCCCACCTGAGAATCCCACTCTGTATGGTCTACATCCAAACGCTGAGCTGGAGTGTCTCACCGTCGCCTCAGACAACCTCCTGAGGAAGCTGCTGGAACTGCAGCCACAGGACTCCTCTAGAGGAGAGGGGGCTGCTCAGAGCACAGAGGAGAAGGTGGGAAAGCAGACAGAACCGTCACTGTCAGCTGAAAAATACAATGAACTACCCCACACAAGCAACCTAACCATGTTTGTTTTCCTTTTTAGGTCAAGTCTGTCATCGAAGACATCCTCGAGAGGCTTCCGGAGGAGTATAACATGGCAGAGATGCTCACAAAGACGACAGAGCGAAGCCCCTACATGTTAGTGTGTCTCCAAGAGTGTGAAAGAATGAATCGCCTGCTCGCAGAAATAAGGAAGTCTCTCGATGAACTGGATCTTGGTCTGAAGGTGCAGTCTACCGTGACTCATACTGATAACACAACTCTGTTGTATCAACAGCGACGGGTCGCATCATTAATCATGATTCCTCTGTGTCCAGGGAGACCTCACCATCTCCTCAAGTATGGAGACTCTGCAGTGCTCACTGTTCAACGATTCTGTCCCAGACTCCTGGGCCAGACTTTCTTATCCCTCGACTAAAACACTGGCACAATGGTAACTGCTCCTTCCAATGAGTACTGTATTTTATACTAGTGTTTACTGCTTCCCCAAAATTTTCAGTTTTCAAATTTAAAAAAATCTCTTCAAGCATAACGCCAATGTTAGAATGACCCCTACAGACATATTCTAATGGCTTCAGACACAATGGTTTCAATGAATGTTTTTTCTTTTTAATAATAGGTTCGGTGATCTAATGTGTAGCTGCCGTGAGCTCGACAGCTGGACTCAAGACTTTGTTCTACCTGCAGTCGTCTGGCTCTCGGGGCTCTTCAACCCTCAGTCCTTCCTCACCGGTGAGGCCCAGACGCAGCGATTTAGAGACGACGTTGTGTGCGCCAGAAATATTAACACGACTATTTATTTTTATCTCTAGCTGTGCTGCAGAGCATTGCACGCAAGAATCAGTGGCCTCTGGATAAAATGACTCTGACTGTGGACGTGACAAAAAAGACTAAAGACGACTTTGGACATCCACCGCGGGAGGGAGCCTACATCCACGGGCTCTTCATGGAAGGTTAGAATTAACCAACATTAACACGAATTAAGTTACGGTAGAGGTTTGAAACATATGCTTTGGTAGAGGGCTGTAACCCAGGATTATTTTCATTATATTATTTTCTCGATTAATTGATTAGTTGTTTGGTCCATAAAATGGTGAAAAATGAAGACAACGTTTTATTTTGTACACACAAAATATATTTAGTTTACTGTCATAGGGTTGCAAAGAAACATTAAAAGAAATATTCCCATTAAAAAGCTGAAATCAGACAATTTTGACTATTGTTCTCCATGGAAACTACTTTAACAGATTAATCAATTATCAAAATAGTCTGCGATTAATTTAGCAGTCGATTACTAATCAATTAATTGTTGCAGCTCTACATTGGTCAGATGAGAACCTCTGTCCTGTGTCCCTCTAGGAGCTCGCTGGGACACTCAGGCTGGAGTCATCACTGAGGCGGTGTCGAGGGATCTGACCCCGGCCATGCCGGCGCTGTATGCGAGAGCTGTGCCTGCGGAGGAGCAAGAACTCAAAGGTACTTACGAGTGCCCGGTGTACCGCACCAAGCGGCGCGGGTCCACGTACGTCTGGAGCCTCCACCTCCGAACCAAACTGCCTCCCGCCAAGTGGACTGTAGCCGGAGTGGCGCTGCTGCTGTCTGTGTGAGCCTCTGCAGTAATATCAGTGAGTCTTTCGATGTTTTGTACAGTATGTGCCAACAGCATTGTGAAAACGGTGTTTAAAAAAACAGATATTTTTAGACAGTATTGCAAACATTTTCTTCTTTATCATGTTTATACACTTTAATTCTTTCATCACTTTCCACATTGGTTTATATAGCTGCTTTCAGACATGCACGGAAATCTGGATGTTTTCTTCATATTTCCTGAAGGGGCTGTATGTGAGACACAATTGTCTACAAATGTTGCTCTGGACATTTTCCTGAACTTTCCCCGTCATCCCCCCTCGTGTTATTACCACTGAATGTCCAAATGAGCCCATGTGAGAGAATACAGCAAGAAAATCTCCAGAAATGTTATCAGGTCGAATGAGTGGGCGTGTTGATGACTGTAAACAAGTACACTGATCTCCGCAGCTGAATTATGGCCACGTCCTTCCTCCTGCATGATCTGCCCGGACGCCAAAAAGAATCTTCCGGAAATGTTCCCGTTAGTGTGAGTGCCTCTGACACGCACAATCTCCTGCTGTATTCCGTCATATGTGAAAGGCGCAACTCTGGACAATGTCTGGAAAATTTGGTTGGGACATCCAAACATTTTATGTGACAAAGCTGTTTTTGTAGTGTGTTTTGAATGTTTTTAGATTTAAAGATACAGTAAATAAAGAGGTGCAAGTCCATGTTGAGCCCGTGTTGAACCTGTTGTGTCCGTGTCTGACACTGTTGAACCTCTCTCCCTTGAGACGGTTCAGTCGGAGCATGATTTGTTGGGAGCTTATGTCTCCATTTTAGACCATGTAATTCTGGATCGGGAGCATATTTTATTGGAAGGTCAAGATTAAAAAAGCTCCCCGGCTGCCCTCTACTAACTGAATGATACACAATGCCGTCTGGAGGGTCCCCCGGACAGAATTCCCAGGAGATGATGTGCACGGTCGCTATTGACTTTTAAATGAGGTGCATTTGACATTGACCTTTTGTACGGCGGCGGCAGAATACTAACAGACGAGTGTAATTCATTCAGCCGGGCCTGTTGCAGAAACCTATTCAAAGACACTGATAGCCTGCTATGGGAAAGCAACACATTAGATTGCCCATCCTTTATCTCTCTGCACTCTCTGTTGGCATCTGATTAACTTAATAAGAACCAAATAAAAGACTTTAACCATCAAAAAGCCGAAAGACACAGTTTTCCTATCAAACGTGTTGTTTTGTAAGATTAGATTAATTCAAAACTAAGATGTTCAGATCAAATTTTAAATGTATTATGCAGATTTTCTAAAGGATGTTTATGCTTCAAAGCCTCCTGCAGGAGCTCCAGAGGCCAGGCTGAGCTTCACTGAGGGAGCAGCTGTGAAAAAGAGAAATAATAACAACAAATAAAAATAGCAACAAATAAGTTGCATTTATTATTCAAAACCAGCTTATTTTATGCTTTCTTTTCCTTTTTGAAGTTTTGTAAACAGACTGTGTCAGAGTGGTCTTTACACCCAGGAAGAAACAGGACCGGTTTAATATTATCTGCTGCGATAAGGTGACATTATGATGTACAATTTACAGCCACTGAATCACAGCCATTTTTTGGGGGGGGGGATAGGAATCAGGACTCTTATCTTCTCAAATGAGATTTCTTCTCCAGCGCTAATAATGGCTGTGCTGCTCTTAATTTCTCCCTGCAGCCAAAGTGCCTCACAGACAGACGAGCAGAGGACGGGGGGATCGAGTCTGTGTATTGTGTAGCACAGGGGAAATGAAGAAGCAGTCTTCCTGTGTTTTCTCTTCATCTGCCCCTCTCTTCCCCTCATTAGCGCGCCGCAGCAGCTAGCCAGTCATTTGGTGACGGGGAAATGATACAGTGCCGGCACAGTGTTTGGGAGGAAATGGCAGGGTACGGGGGCCCGGGCGCCCAGGCGCAGCGGGGGGTCGTGCCACAGATAGTCATGTTAAAGGCCAAGCAGGACACCTGGTTAAAATCAGCAGGGGCATCTGGGTCACACCTCCGCCCTCACAGCCCCCGGGGAAGACGCACTGTGTACCGATGGTTTGATTATTAAAAATATATATTTTTTAAAATTCATAAAGACTGTAGCTTTGTAGATGTTTTCCTTAAGTCATATACTGTGCAATGATAGCACAGGTCGCCAGCTGTTACATTTTAACATACTGGAAGAATAGAATATATTGCCATTTTATAAACTACTGAAAAACATACAACAAATTAAAATCAGTGTTCAATTTTTGAATAGTGTGTTCATACTTACACAATAAACTCTTGACTACCCAGCCCATCTTTCCCACTCAATGCACAGTCTATGTATTAGCAATGTGTATGTGGTAACCTGATTAAGCACAAAGTCGTAAAAGTAAAAAGCTAAATGTAAGAACAATATATAGAAAAAGAACAAGATAATATCATAACTAGATTTTATCAGTGACTGTGATAGTTTACTATTTAACTAGAAGGCAGTGGAACCTATTAATGTTGAATCAATTAATTAATTAGTATTATTCTTTTTCCAAAGAAGATAAAATGGGAGCCGTTGAGTAAATATTTTTATGCCTGGTGCCAATTGATATTTTGATCATATCACAGTCTCTCACGTATCTTTTTTTCTGTTTTCCAAATGTTCTCTCCATCGTCACCTCACAATGATTGATGTGTTTGATACTTTTACCAAGTTAAAAACCACAACACACGAGAAAGTTGGTGACGATATAAATACAGAAACCACGTCTTCAGATTGTGTTCCTGTGAAATTACAAACAACAATGTTTAGATTATATCTTCTTAATATAATTCTTAATCAATTGATAATTGAATTTGTTTTGTCTGATAAAGTTCCGTACTGTTACTGTACTGTATAAAGTACAGTGAGCTGCACTACTGTCACTTTAATCTTAGCCTGGGTTAACCTGCATTTACCGTCGCTGGAGTTATTAAATTGTTAATCTGACCAACACCATCGACAGGGATAAAAATCTCTTACAATAACTGGCCCATGACGATGGAAAACAATTTATTGCATGCACACTTGACACCGGTGGTCAATCCATGTTTTGCCATGTCATACAGACCAACCCAAACAGTGCATACAAAAAGAAAAAGCTGAAATTAAACTGAATTCAATATAAGTGATATCTATAGAAGAAATAAATAATTCTGAAATAAATATTCATGTCTAGAATTTCAACATACAAATATATACAGTATAAATAAAATGAACTGTACATTGATGATAAATGCAGAATTCAAAATATGTAAGATAATGCTGTAGCATGTTTTCACCGTTTTCAACGTGGGCTCTAAAATCCAGGAATATACAAATGAAATGTCAAGAATATGAAGAAAAGTTTCATCTGCAACACTTCACATCGCCTTCTCAGAACGACCTGAACTCAGGACCTTCTCTGCAGACCATTTTAGAGAAATACCATTTTCTATCACTACAAGCTGTACAGTTGTGTACAGTAGTGTTACTTATGAAACCTTGTTCATTTGCAACTGGCTTCAGTTTTTCTTCCTCATTCGCTACTTATTTTTGTCCAGAAGGTGCTGCTGTGTAATGCTCTTCGTTAATGGGGACAGTTTCTCCCAAAAACACAATAAAACTCTTTCCCCCCCCCCTCTAAAATACATCTATAATAATCACTTGTCTTTGGAGAGACAGGTTACACTGAGTTTTTCAATTGACACTTTATGGTCCCGCAAATTAAAGGCTAAAGCCTCTCTCCGAACCTGAAATAATCAAAACTATCTGGACGATAGTCCGATCCAATGATACAAAGAAAAAAAATGCATCGTATCGTGTTTGAACCTGGACTATAGAGACCAATATGGAGGTGTGACAGAATACATCTGATTGTCCACAGCTCAGCTACATGGAGATCCTTATGCCGATGCTTTTCATAAGATGAGCCATTGGCATTAAATTGAATGGGCGTTTTTATGGACTTCGGCACAGACGTACACAATTCGAACACAGAGACACACAACTTTTCACACACACACACACACACACACCAGAGGAATACAGATTACTGTTTGTCCTCCTAGTTTCCTGCACTAATACCATCTGACTTGTGTAAAGCCTCATCTACTACACTTTAAACAACAGGAAACCGCATGGTAAGAGAATTCTCCAATGTAAAAAAAAGATAATAAAACGGTAAAGTTGAATATTTAACTATATTTTTACTAGTGTAATTTTCACTATAGTCTTGATTCACTTAAGCAAGTCACCAGCTTGTTGTACGAGGAGTGTACTGATTCAGAATTCTTTCGCATTTGTCCAACTTTAGGCAAAGAAACCATCTGGGTTGCACAGTATGAAACTAGAAAACAAACAAGAGGCGTGTGCACAGTGTGGGACTGAAGTTCTCTTTGGTTAAAATCTAATGACTTTGTGATGTCGCCAAGGTCACTCGCACTGTAAATACAAAAAGGAGACCTAACATGAGTCAGTCTGCATGTTGTGATCTGGAGTCCAAAGCTCTGACAAGGCAAGTGAATGAACCTTTCTGTCTCGCACGTTGTCTTTACATTCACACTCAACGCTGTTTTTCTACGTTCACGTTTGTAGCTCTTTTTAATTGGACATGAGAGACTTCGCCTGCAAACACACCCTCTTTTTTTGTTGCAGGCTGCCGATTGACCACAGGGGGGAGCTGTTGGGCTGTTTTCAGACCAGCACTTGGACCTGCCAAACTCTGCCACCTGTAGGAAAAGAAAATCATAGCAGCGGCAGCAGCAGAGCTGGACCAATCTATGAGCTGGACACACTAGTACACCACCTTCTGCTGGTGATGCTTTTTTTCTTTCTCTCGACAACATGCAGCTCAAGTCGTCAAGTATAGTATGTCTAAGATGTGTCATCTCATTCCCGTCTGTGGTGGGAGATTCCATCCATCATTATGGATTATTATCTTATTCCTGATCGAACAGCTCCCTCCTGTTGTCGGCCGGGTCACGCAGTCTTCCTCTGACCGGAGTCCTGAGAGATCGAGGAGACAAACGGGGAGATGTTTCAGTCTGACAGAGCGGCGGGGGGCGGCGGGCGGAGCACGGTAGGAGCTGCTCTCTACGGACGAGGCTCCAGCCGGTGCGACAGCTCAAACAGAGTCTGCTGATTGTCGATGATGTGCAGGTAATCGATGTAGGCTCGCACTTCAGAGCTGCTCTTCTGGGTGATGCCATTTCCTGGAGGAAACAGAAAGAGAACGTTTTACTTCCGTGCTCAAATGAATTTTCAACATGGATTTAAAAAAGATCTTTGCTGATTGTTACATCAATCATCATGGTTTATTCATGGTGATAAATCACATCTGTGTAAACTGTAAAAATTCTGTCACAACAGAAAAAGAAAATCTGTGTAATTAATAAAAAAGTGGTATTATCTAATTTAAACTACTCTCTCTCTCTCTCTCTATATATATATATATATATGTATATATATAAACATTTCTTGGGAAAGGATAAATATAACTTATTTAGTTATTTACCTTGCAATCCCTTTACATCATTAATTATGAGAGATCAAAAGTACAAAGTAAAATATCTCCCACCAGGACATGAGGACTGATCGACGTGAATACTGACCCATGTGATCTTTCTGACATTGCCGGATGAGCCTCACTGTGTCTGCAATCATGTGCTGGAAACAAAGACGGACGCAGTCGTCACCAAACGACATTTTTTTTCATAAATTCAGAAGAGGAGAAGAAGAGGTTCACAAACTCACCAGCTTTTCAAAATTGACCAGGTTGTCGTGAAACGTCTTGTTGCCTTCGTGAATGAATGTGATGTCTGAAACGGATGAAAACATTTTTGTATTAGCATTCACGAGGGGTATTTGACGTAAAATGCTCGTTTGTTTCTACGCGTCGACAGGAACATCTCCCAGTGCTTTCCTCCTCCCAGAGTTTAACTAGCGGTTGGACAGTGCAGTGATGGAATAATGAGCGCACCTTTCAGCAGCAGAGGGAGGAAGGGGATCTTTGGCGCCTTCATCTTCTTGAAGGAGTCCCTGTAGGCCTTGTGGTTCAGCGAGGGATCCTGTGAAGAAATTTTCAGAACGAATGAGTCAAATCCTCTGGGGGGGGGGGTGTGTGTGTGTGTGTGTGTGCATGCTTTGTTAGAGCTAAATAATGGCAGCGTCAGGGACTAATGATCATCTAAAACACCACATGTTGCGCCTGATGTTTCCAAAAGGAAGAAACACAAACATGTTTGCTTCACCTTATATACACTGAAACACGGGGGGTGTTCCCTGTTGCAGTGTAGATTAATGTTATTTCACATCGTATAAAGGCGACATGTACATTGTACCTCGTGTAGTGTGGAATACCACTTACTGTAACAGTCTCCAGCTCTGAGAACAGCTTTTTGAATTTCCCAGGAATTTTCTGCAGAGGTTAAAAAAAACAAAAACAGGATCAGACGCCATTTACTACAGATTGAAAGTGGTACAGATGAAAAAAAGAAAGAAAGACATTCTTACCTCCCAAGTCTGACTGAGGCGGCTCACTGCTGCAGCGTTCAGGCCCATTATGATGGAGAAGAAACAGTTGAGGTTCCTCTGTGCTTTACAGCTATAAAAGAAACAATGTCGTTACTTCCAGGGCAACAAAAAGCAGATCCAGTTCATCGATCTGCCACTGGAGGGGGCCGCGTTCCCAGTACACAGGGATGTGAGCAAAGCTACTGACTGTGCAGCGATCTTGATGAACTTCTTGATGAGCTGGACCCTCTTGCAGAGCGTCGGGCACAGCAGCACCTCGGTCATCACCCACAGTTGGACCTCGTTGCAGCGCTGCAGCAGCAGCTCCAGTGCCACGGTGTGGTTGCTGCTGGCGTGGCGACTGAAGGTGAAGTAGACCAGCTCTTGCTGGAAAACAGAACAACGTGTACAAGATTAAAAAAAGAAGCAGGGCGTGTGGTTCTAACAGTTTGATCCTTTGGGTCAACAGGGGCACATTTTAAAGGTGATACTATGTTGTGAGTGAGGTGACAAACCTCATGAATTGAGTCAAAGATGGACCAGTCAAAGTTGGTGAGGGCAACGGCCACGTCCCACGTGTTCAGAGTGAACATGCGAGCCGTCCTCTGCTGCAGCTCTGAGTTGTCTGTGAACGGGTACTGGAACACATCAGACAATGAGCGGAGCCGTTAGTTTGTCTCAGGAAATATCACCTGAAAGATTGACATCATCAGCAAAAGTTGGCCCATGTTCCCACATTTTAGGACACACTGCACTGACGATGGAGTTTCGAAGCTTCCAACATAATCTCTACTAGTGCTCCATAAGCAAATATACACACGCTTGGCTTTTTCATTGCCTCTGAGTGGATATCTATTAGAAATGAGCCAACAGAGGCCTTTGACACGATAGTTAAATGCAGGTGACACATTGCAGTGAGATTCTTACCAGGACTTCTCCCAGTTCCTTCCTGCATATGTGCAGCCTCCCCACAGGCCGCGAGGAATCGGCGAAAACTCTGTCCTGAGGCTGCAGGAGGAGTCGCCCTGCAGGGGAGAAAACACCACAGGCAAAAGAACGCCGTTGAAAATGGGTCACGCAGCATGTGAGCAGCAATCAGCAGCTAGAGATATGACTCTCTATGAGGCAGCCAGTCACTTCATACTTCTGGTCCCTTTAAACTGTTTTCCCCTCAGGATATATTTGGGTCAACTCTGTTGATTGAAATCTCATGTACTCATGTCTGGAATCAATATACAACTCAGTATGAAAAACAAACAAACAAGTATGAAACATTGTGAAAAATTGAGCTATGTGATGACTTTCTCTTGAGAAATATTCACTTTGAATTTCTACTCATGTCGTCGCAGACTCGTACAGGATCGCTTACGGCGCTTTTATTATGGCCCCGATTGTACTATTGTGGCATTGAAATGAGGTTAAATATGTTTTTCATGTTCATAGTGAAGAAAATCTACTACAAATGATCTATGAACACCAGGAAGCACACACACACTTCATGTCCACGGCTCAACATCATCAAATGTGCATTAGGTCATAGTTGTGTGGAGGGTACAGTGATATGTATACGGTATGTACCTCCAACATAAGTCACGGCTACGAGCACTAGTTCCCCCTCTGGGACGTCCATCCTTTCTGCCACTGCCTGCAGCAGCTCCTGGGCCACTGCGCCAGCATGGGCCTTCATACTGAGGTACGAGTCCATGGTGATGTACACATGACACAGCACTGCAATGGAGACCAACTGTTGTTTCAGTAAGGTTTGATTTAAGGAATTCCTAAAGTCATAAATCAGTTTTTTTTCTTCTTCTCATTCATACTCCCATTGTTTTAACGTTCAGACTACATGTCTCCCTTCAGGAGCGTTGGGAAACAACGTACGATGGGAGGAATGTGCCGAGAACTCCATGTTTTTACGACTCACCTTCCTTGGTCTCCCTCCGTGTGCTTCTGGACCGGACTCCGCTCTCTCTCAGGCTCAATTGGTGGAAAAGTGCTTTGCTCTGTCAGAAGGGGAAATGCGTGGATTTGGGACACACATTCATAATGCCCGGGAACATTGAGCTTTGCCATGGAACTACAGAACAATGTACGAAGCAGGAAATGTGAGGACAATGGCCCCAACACCCAAATTCGACCAGCTCTGTTCGATAAAATTCTTCCTTGTCTTAGTGTCGTGGAGAGATCTTTTAACTTACCTTTCTCTGAGGTGAGTACTCATCCGCCGTACTGGAAAAGGAAGAAGAAATACATTAGTCAAGTGCACCGTCATGTGTCAATGCACAGGGGTGTTGCAACAGGATGGGCAAAGCGAGCAATTGCCTGGGGCCCCCGGGCTGAGAGGGGGACCCTGAGAACGGCTGACTACGTTGGTCCACAGCAATGACAATTTTGTGTGAACCCCCTTAAATTCTATGACCGGCTCTGTACAGGAGACTGCGATGACACCACTGTCGCAACCCCCCTAAAAGACGCCCCACGACACTTGCTTTCTGCCCAAAGCTTCGTAATTTTAGAGGTTTGGTAGATGCCTGGGATGGTGGTGGGGGGGCTTGCACTTGAACTTTACTACTTCACTATTATTTGTGTATGTCCATTTGCACATGGTTGATCATTTTGGTGCTAAAAGAATTGTTTGAAGATTGGAAGCATGTGGTTTGATATCATGTGCTTCTTTTGTGGGGGTGGGGTTTGGTTTGCTTCGATGTAGGGCCCACCACAGCTTTTTCCTGGGGAACCCAAAGTCCCTTGAAACGCTCCTATCCATACATACACAAAACGAACAATGTTGCCTACAAGAACCTGATCTGGTGATTTTCTTGATCTGGGCTGCAGCTACATGTATATCTCGTATGAAGTCAAGGTCGAGTGGATGTACATGTATACTCCTGTGCTGCATTCAGTCCATTATTTTAAGCCCAGTGCCAAGGAGAGATTAGAGTGCATTCTAGATTTTAGACCCTCCAATGGGATCCCTTCATCTAATCACTGTATTCTCATCAGATATTCCCTGCTAGCATGATGGATAGCTCCGTGTCCATTATCATCCCTCGGCTTTTACTGGGCTCTGCATCACAACAGGCATGTTGGCACAAAGCCTGCCCTGAGGGATCCCCTCTCGCTGGCCCGCAGCAGACATGCACTAATGAAAAACCTGACTCCCACTGTCGTGTCAAAACAGAGCTCAAGATCACATTCACAGTCTTTCTCCTCAAAAAAAAAAAGAAATCTTGGTGAAATTCAATGCCACGGGATGCGAAAGTGCAAGAGTGGTTTGGGACATTGTTGTCTTGTTATTTCTTTGGCACAGAGGCCAGATGGAAGTCAGTGGCAGCAAAGGACTGAAAGCGTCTCCCTCCTATGAAAAATGACACCTTCTAGAATTTCACTCGGGAGCAGATTGCCACAAAGCAGTCAACCTTGTCCTCCCGCGGGATCAGCCTGATTGTGAAAAGCTCATAAATAGTAGAGTATGTCAGTTAGTAACACCCACACAAAGTCCAGGACTTTAGAGGAGTGGGTGTCGTCGAGGTCCCTCCATGGACATAAACACGAATAAAGCAGAGTCAGACAATAGCAGGCGAGCCAGGTTGAATCATCTTCACTGTTTTTTTTAATGGGTGGCAGGTTGGGGCGTCCCCAGGGAGGAGATCTGATTGGAGGCTGTAGCTGAGGGAGGGGGGAGTCGGACATGGGTGTGGCAGTGTGTCTGGTGACTGGGGGTTGCTCAGTGTGTCTGTGTATTTACCAGGCATCAATAGTTTCTTTTCCCCCCAAATTGGATATTTGTAAACCTGATTGTGTGTAACACAGTGGAATCATTTTCATATATGGTAACATTACTGATTTGGTGGCCAGTTGTGACTGAATCAATATGAATAATAGAGGAAATGTGGATGTTAACGTTGATGTGGATTGGTCACATTATGGCTGATACACGTTCTGTGTTGAAAGGTCAATAACGGGGCGGATACCAACTGAGTACGATAGATCAGTGCATTCCTGTATGTATAAGTCAGAAGCCATGATAATCAGTGCATCACTACGTTTATGGATCTGCGGTGTTTGTGACCTTTAACAGTCAGCAGGCCTGAATTTCCATCTGGTAAACCAGTGGTGGAGCGCTCGTTTCCTTGTCTCATGGCGAGTGACACATCTCTTACAGCTTGTCATTCATACATACTCAAAAGTCCGGTATTTCCTCAACTTTAAAGACTGGAGACGAAGAGCTCAATGACCTTCATATTTTGGCGCACAGCTCCACAGAACACAGCAATTACTCTTAAATCGCTGAATGGATTCATTGATAAGGGCTACAGTAAATACAGGCACCGAGCAGAGAAGAGGCTCCTTCTTTGTACTGAGACCAGCAGAGACCAGCTTGTGTCTCTGCTTCTTTTCAGACTTCAGATCGTTCTTACTGACTGTTGTGCCCACCCAGACACGATCAGATTTTCAAATAAAGAGAAAAACTGATCGTGTGGATGTATCACTACATCTTCTCTATCTACTTCTAATGTAAGTTTTAACATGGTCGCTTACTGTCTGCGATGCAGCTGATAGAGTTTCTGCAGCTCCCTGACATCTGCCTCCAGGGCTGGGTGCTCATAGAGGTCATCCAGCACGTAATGATACAAGGTCTGGAAGGAAATGTCAATTGACAAAATTTCTCTTATTGTCAAGACTCACCTCACGCCCAGTTTCCCACCCCATTTCCTTGTGCGTCGCATTTCCTACCTTCGTGAACAGTTTGACGTGCTCGTCTTCTCTCAGGAAATCTCTGCAGAGAGACATCCACTGTGACACCAGGTGCAGGACTTTTCTTTTCCGCTCCAGTTCCTCCTTCCTGTCCTCTTTCCCTCGGCATCGCTTGGTGCAATAGGTGGGATTCGGTTAAGGAAGGTGGACGGCGAGATCTATCAGAGGCAGTATACAGTGAAGCCTGAATAGAGTCGGTGTTTATGATGTTCATTTAAGTAGCGATGTAAAGAAAAGACACAGTTTGCGCTGAGTTAAAAGAAGAAAACAGCTATTCAGTCTATACCAGTCACACAAGAGGGTTAATACACCATGTGTGAATCCTGTGTTCAAGGATATTGTCCCAGCAGTGCTTGACATAAATCACTGGTTGACATGAACACCGGGTAGGTCAGCAGAAAGTCGTCCAGGAGTGTATCTGTGAAGAGAGATACATTGTTGTCAATGGGAACAAGTATTGATAGCATTTAACTTCAAAATATTCGAACAGCCACTAGTTTCATTGATTTAGACATTATATCCCATTGAAATCAATCCTCTGATCCTATATATAAACACTGCCTTGTTATGCTGAAGGGGAAAGTTCGTCTGTGAACCTTCCGACAATATGAATGTTTTTCTGAGCAGTGATTTCTAACTGAGACATGAATTCAGCCGTCCCTATTCCATCTTGATAATACAAGAAGGTGAGCCCGTTCTTTGCTGCCAAATATAGGTTAACAAGCACGGAGCAGAGACATTTCAGAGGCACTGCATAATGTGAGAGACCTTTTGATGGCACGTTACTCTTCACGGTCGGTCCGAGATAGCGACTGGTGCTGAGACCAGTGAGGATTCTTCAGTTCCTGTTTTGCACCAATGTTCAAACAAGCCTCTCCGTGCTTTATCTTCGATCTCACCCGTTTGCCGTCGCAGGCTGTGTCAGTGGAGATAAGCTAACAATGTTCATGTGTCAGCTGACTCTGTCCGACCTCTCGTGAAGTCTGAGGTTTCCACTGTGATTATCTCGCTCGCAGAGAAAGTAATCTCACATTGCTCAGCCATCACGTCAATGTGTTTTCAATCAGCACCTTCTGCCACTGTATCCCAAGGTTACACCAATGCGTTTCTGTAAATGGATGAACTCAAGGCTGGTCAACATCATCACAACACTGAACTCCCTTCATCTCTTTTTTACTCATTCAAAGTCCCTTTATCCCAGAAGTAATTATTCAAAGGGAATTGCATCAAACTGTAAAAGTTTGATTCAGAAACTGGCATTAGAGACGCTGACAACACATTTGTGGGGGACAAAAGAAAAAGTAAAAAGGATAGTAACTCCCAGACGTGATGGAGGGCCAGAAGTGAAAATCTTTAAATCCTGTTATGAGGCCGACCTCCCCTCAGCCACTCAGTGAGTGTGCCTCACACCCAGTATTATGAATTCTCCCATTTAATTTCACACTGGCTTCCCAAGGCCTTTGTGTGCGTTCTGGTCCACGGGACTCCCTGACATCATTATGCTAATCCATGCAGAGCAGCTGCGGGTGCATCACTTATCACTGGTTATGAGAGGTTACACATACATACACATTACACATGTAGCCCTCATAAAAAATCAAATCTTAACACAAAGCCAGAGAAAACACAAGACCCACCCGTTCACATGGTAAACTGTACATTTAACATGCACTGATCGCTCACTGTGTTGTGTTTTTTCTGCAAGCGGTCTTAATTGAACCACTTTCTCATGAGGAGCAGCAGCTTACTGTACATTATGCTCTCCCGGGCTGTAAGTTTTTTGAAGCTGGAAAACAGCATAAATGTTTAATTTTTTACGACCCCGAGACATATTATCAAGTCTGTCTTGGTAACAAGGCAAAAGAGAAGGTGGTGTGCTGCTCACCAAAGATTTAATCCAAACATTATAGCAGAACATTTTGATCGTTTCACAAATCCACATTTTTATTTATGCATGAATTGTGTGTCTGTATTTGGATCAGATATCATCAGAAGTTGCATCAGAGAAGTACAAAAATGTGTGTATTCTGCTCTTCTGTATGATAATCCCACCCAAACCCAAACAAGTTCCTCCTTTTCAGAGGAAATGCAAAATGGATTCATTGATCCAACTTCCCAATCCACTGCGAAATCAATCAACCTGCCAATCCCTTTAGCATTTCAATGAATACTTTTTAAATTGATCAATGCAACCTTTGAGAATGAGCATGTTAATGTATCACTTACTGGCTCGGTAAACCACCAGAAGCCATCAATGGGTGTAAAAGCCTTAAATTAATACGATTTTTAGAGATTTTACATTTTCACATCCCCTGACATGTTCCAGTAAAAGACCTGGGACATCGTCTCATTAAGAACGCAAATGTTCCATTGCATGTCTTTCAGAGCTGTGTGCAGTGTGAATCTGTCAGAATCAATAGTTGCACTTAAAAGATTGGGCACAGTGAAGATGGCAACTGAACACTACCCACAGTGGTAGCCCACAGAAGAACGGCCCTAGTACATCATGAGATCTTCACTGCACACACACACCGTTGCAGTGGTTCCAACTTGCTTCCCCTCGAACGTGCCTGTGGTGCTTTCAGAGAAGTGCCGTCTCTCGCAGAAAGACAGAAAAGCTTTACTCGCTGCATTCTTAATGTTGTGTACTGGGCGCAGATGGAAGCAAGCGCTACCACGACGGGCTTTCTAATGTGCTGTACTTGCATGTAAGTCATGAACACAAGATCGATAATCTGCTGCAATCATCAGTCATGTTGATGCAGAAATCTTTTAAGTTGATCTTTTCCGAGAGAGACCAACCAGACGCGTCGACTTCGTGGATGTTCAAGTCAATCTCTTGTTGAAGACATCAATGATCTCATGCCATCGCGCTTCTGCCGAGCATTAGAGCACATGGAGCTTCAGTGCTTGCACAGAGACAACCGGCTGGACTCAGACTATTAAAGACCCCTGAGTGCAGATCAATTGTTGGTCAGCACTCCACCGAGTTCATTCTCCTCGTCAGGTCTCTGGCTCTTTGACCCTGGGACATCGCTCAGCATCGTGGTCCCTATGGAGGCTTAACTTCAATACACACATTGCCAGAACGAAGAATGATTCATCAACAGCGGCCTACAGAGACTGTAGGAAATTAGCTAAAAGGTAAAGTACAGACAGGTTCAGTGTGTAGACACTAAACCAAGACGCTCGCTGACATTCGCCGGCTAATTCAGCTCATCGACGTAAAATACGCAGGAAATATGCAATACAACATAAAGCATCACTCAGTTGTGCATGTAAAATGCTCAATTTTGCAACTGCAGGCACATCTCCTGAGAGGGTATTTAAATCAATCGCCTTCACTTCCCCATCAGAATGAGTAATGACCTCTGGTATGGGGTTAGCCTGCCTCCATCACAATGAGAAATCATCTGTGACCACCATCATTTCCGAGGACAAATCGGAACATTTCCCTCCCTGTTCTCCAATCCTAGCTTCCACATTCCTCCCTTTTACATTGTTTCTCCTCTCTTTCTTGTGTTCTTCCTCCCCTCATCTGACTGTGCTGCTGCTCTCTATCGTCACGCCTCATCGAGTCATTTTCCAGAGAAACAGAGAGTCTCTTCTGCCTTGGCAACAGTGGCGCATTACCATGTGCCTGCTGGGATAAGAGGAAATGTGTTGATTTGTCGTCGCTGTGAGGCAGGACTTTGTGTCAGGTAGTCCATTACGACCTCACTCAAATGATGGGAGCAACGTTTATGTCTGTCAAAGGCGATTACTTGAACAGGCTCAAACTTAGTGGCATTCTGGGATTGATGGCACATGACCGCTCCAGTAATGTTATCGGGCTCCTCTGCGAGAGAGAGGAGTGGGGAGAGGAGGATGTAAAATAGAAAATGAAGGGGGGTATCCTTCTCTATTTTCAGGGGACCTGCATAGGCACAACATCTTACCCATGCATTCATAAAGTTGAATTCATTAAGACTACCCACCCACTGTTATTTTCCAATCATACTTTTCAGAAACGGTAAAAATGCATTGAAAACAAAAAGGATGATAAAGTTCCAGGACATTAAAGTATATGTATGCTGACCTGACTCTTTGCCCTGTGTTGTCCCCTGGTCGTTGTCCAGTGTCAGGTCACTCAGCAAGTGCTCCAGGATCTTCTCTGGGGTCCCTGACACCACCATGTACCTGTCAGACACAACAGAGTCAGTGGAGGAGTCCTCCTCGATAGAGGACAGAGAGCGGCTGCTGCTCCACTCCTCCTCTCCCTCTGTCCCCTCGTCGTCTATGTAGCGAAAGTAGGGGACGTCAAAGGTGGGCACCGTCACCGGCTCGGCCCGGCTGGTGCTGTCGCTGCTGCTCCCCTCGGAGCCCTCCTCGTCGTCCTCGTCCTCCTCCTGCTCCACCAAGGCAGCGTGCAGCAGCCTGCCCTCCTCCTGCCGTGGGTTCACGGGCTGTGGCCGAGATCCCATCCTCACAGAGTCCCCGTGCCCTTGCGCCGGCAAATGTTGCCGTGGTTACTGTTGCATGTCCTCTTTACCCATCCATCCACCTGCAGCTGATACAGCCTTGAGTCCACTGCTGTCTGTCTCTCATGCACACGGAGAGATGTCCTGGTGTGTTGACGGCTGGAAAAGCTCCCGAACGGGATGGATGGGCAGGAAGCCAGCCGGGCTCTGCCTCACAGCCCCATGCTGCTTACTAACATGTATGTGGTGTTGTCATTTGTGTGTAGAGAGTTGTGGTGTAAGCATGCCTGAGTGAGTGTGTGATCCGGAGAGAGTAGAGGGAGAGTGATAAGAGGGAGAGTGCTGAGGGAGAGAAACAGATAGTGAAAGAGAGAGAGAGAGGGAATCTAGGAAGGAGAGAAGTGGGGAGGCTTACCTCCTGTTCCTCGCCTCCTCCCTCCCTCCTCCCCTCGCCGATGCAGAGAGGGCTGGCCGCTCTGACGACACTCTCTGGAGGACGAGCACATCGTGGCCCCTCTCCCTCAGACACACACGGACTGCCTCGTCACTCTGGGGCTGGAGAGAGAGAGAGAGAGAGTGAGGGGGGAGGAATGGAGGGATGGATGGAGTGAAAGTGTTATCACCAAGGAGATTCCCCTGTATTTTCTCCCACTCTCACTGATTTCCATTATAATGCTCTGTCAAAGCCAGCACTGTACATGAGAGAGGATTTCCATATATCATTATTCAGTCCTTATCGGTGGAGCCCATTCAGGGATTAACATGAAAGACTCATACATATTTTAATTACTGAATCTTATGGAGAGCCTATTAAAATATGGGTGGTGTCTGGAGACAATCTGTTTTCAAACTGTCCTATGGTGCAACTCTGCATGCCCAACAACGGTTTGTAGTAGAAGCTCCTTGGTTTATGACTGACATGATAGTATCCCACTGTCTCCCATTCTCCCTCTGTCTAACTGTCTTTTCCCTTAGTCACACAATGTTACCCAATCACCTTCTAATCAATCAAAACCTTGGCAGGAGACAGTCTCCTCTATCCGACTCCTTATACGAGTCAGTTTAAATGACACACTGATTAAAATTGTTGCTGAATAATTTCAATCAATTTAATTGACTGATCTACAAGTCATATAACTAAAGCATGAGAGGTATCCCTTTGTGAAGGCTTTAATCTTTTAGTAAAAAGTATTTTTTTAAATTATGTGTTCCGGGGTTAGGGTTAGTTTTCCCAATGTCATTTTAAAAGCAGTATGAAGTACATGTACACCGACTCTGTCTGCCACGGAAAGCTTAAATGTAAATCAGGAATACCTATATGCAGTTTTTTAGCCTAAATAAAATTGTAGATGAATGGATTTTACACATTCGAAGCCTTAATTTTTCCTTCTAAACCCTACATTGTAAACAAAATGGCTTGTTGGCTGTGTAAAGATGGCTGACGGCTGCTTGACAACGGAGGGTCTGGATCAGAAAAATTGGTTTTAATGAGGAGTTCACTGCGTGGTGCACGCAAAACGCATCCTGCATCAGCCCCCATCCCTTCGCCATCCCTCTCCTCAGCCATCAGTCAATGCAACGCAAGCCTCTGTGCATGCAATTAGACAGGCAGAAGTGGTTGCAGTTTTCTGCCCTAATTGCCTTTTGCAGAGAAAGCATCCAGGGCCCTTCAGTTAAGCACGACTTCCCCAGCAACATCCATGCTTATATGTGATCTGTGGACACACAAACATGTACTACACATACACAGATAAATGCATTACCTTAACATATACTCATACAATATCTAATACAACAAAAGACACACAATTGTGTCCATCTCTGGGTGGGCCACATTTGCAGCAATCACATTACACAAGCAGTCGCGTCTATAAACAGGAGAGAGCTTTTCACAGACCTCACAAAGGACCATCAATGGTAATGTTTGCTGGTGGTTCCTTCAGCGCAGTGACTCATAACTCAAAGCAAAGTTGAGATGTCCGTTAGCGACATGCCACAAATTCGTTCCTTCTGTGAATGTGCATGCACGTACAAAAATAAGTTGTCCTGTTTAATGACCAATAACTGTATGATCTGGACAATATGACGTAAGGTCAAGAGTCTTGACAAAGACGAAGCAGCTAGAAATTTCCCAGAAAGGGAAGGCTGCCCTGATTAGCTTCCTAGTTGTTGGTAAAAAAAAAAGAGTCACTGGTGGTTCTGTCTTTATCAAGACATGACGTACAGTACATTGTGTGCTCTTAGATTCTCTTAGTTTTTTATGATAATTAACAGTCTCTCAGTGTACCACCAGGAGGTCAAACAGCAAACAACACTTTCCAAACAGTGAATTATTGATCCTGGCTGCTGCAGGCAACTAGTCAGTGTGCCTTGGGCTTTGTGGTTACATGTGTCCCGATACAAATGAGAAAGAAAAAACAATCATGCATTTAGACTGGATTCTTGTAATGAGAAAGAGCACTTCCTACCCAAACCTGGAGGTGACCTCTACTCACAGGACTCACGTAAAGTCCTCCCAACACGGACACCGTCAGCAGTGGAGTAAGCACTACTTATAAGGCGTCTGCACAAAATCAAATGCTTTACAGATGCATTCCGCTGGCTAGGGACACTTTCTGTATTCAGTGTCTGCCTCATGCCTCACGTATGTCTCTGTGCTGCAGCTGCAGATCTGGCACGCATGGCATGAAACACTTGCAGGGACCTGGAAGCAGTCAGTCCCGACAGGATGCAGATTTGGTCTTTATTCCTCTCAAGGAATAGTGTGGTTCATACAGAACGCAAAGGGAGAAATATCAAGACCACGGATTTGTATTGTCAAAGAAGACTTTGATGTTGAAGCACTTCATCATAATTATCTGCAGCAGTGTTTCGCTGGAATTTCTGTTTGATGCATTCATCTCTGCTGATATACTGTAAACAAGAGTGGATGAATGTTAAGTAAAACATTGGCACGCAAGCTTTCTTGCACTTCACGTACTGACAGAAGACCGCAGCTCTATGTTCCACACGGATGAACAGAGCAGAGTAAAAAGGCAGTTGATGAAATAATGTTACGTAAAGTGTAAGAAAACTCTGAGGGTCTCAACTACCTCATACCCCCGAATATTTGAACAGAGTTGTTTAGTACAAAGACTTGAAATTCCAGTGTTTAAATGCAATAGTTTGTTATTAAAGGAAATGACATAACATTCATGATCTCCCTGCTCCCAGAATCTTTCGCACATTTTCCCAGATGTGCAGTCTACTGTACATTAAGCATCCCTGTTTCCACCAGCTGGGATTTAACTGAGTTCTAAGCTCTTTAAAGTCTGGGCTCAGATATTTGCATGAGTCACATGTAATAAGAGTATGTGCATTGTAGCATCATTGGATTATTTTAAACCATCCCATAATCTAGAAACACTGCTAGATAATCTCACGTAATCTTAATATTTCGAGGTAATGGCAAATATTAAATGCAAGGGCAGCATATCTGGCCATTACCGTTAGGATTACACAAATGGCTCATACACGTGTCACCGGTACATTCAATTTTCTTTCGATTTCAGAATAACTGAAACTTGCATGTGACTTCAACAATAAAAGTAAGACAGATTGTTGTATCATGCAGCACTAACATTTGATCACACGCAGATTAGCGGTGGCTTCATGCCGACAAAAGGTCATAATACTGAATGACAATATAGATAAAGAGCTCCGGCCTTGTCTTTGGAGAAAAGGTCAGAGACCTGTTGCACTGAAATCCACCCTGAAACCACACAATGTCTTGGCATGGCGGTCTGGCCGCTTGCGTCAACTCTTCCTGCCATTGTTGCACTGACGAGTACGCAGATACAGCTGGCAGGAAGGGAGAAGTTGCGCCTGCCGTGAGGTCAGCCAATCAGGCGTCTCCTACGCAGCTAACTGGCAGGTGATGTAATGTGTTAAACAAGTGTACAGGTTGTACAGTACTTGTAGTTATGTTTTCAGTAATGAGATATGGCAGTGGTATGTTTGTTCAGTTTCTGTGAATGCATGGTGAGTTTGTAATGTAAATCTTTAAGCATTTGAATGCAATGCCCTTAACATAATTCTCTGATGTTTTCTATATAGTTGTCTAATTGTTATCGCTCTTTTGCAGCAGTCTAGAGACTACATTGGTATATTTGACTGAAGAAAGTTTTTTGTTATCTAGACTCATTTTAATAACAACAGTTGCCTCCAATGACAGCAGAGGCATTATAGAATGTGTGGAGACCATTAAACACAAAAAACAAACTAACATCAGTTTGATTAATGGGACACTGCAGGGGGTGAAGAGAGGATGCTTAGGCACGATGCTCACAAAACAGCAGCATTAAACACCACACTGCAGCCCAGGGTAAAACAGACTGACAGATCTGATGTCCTCTAAGTGAATATTCAAGGAGAAACTATACTAATCGAGTTGGGTTCATTATGACATAAAGAGGACTATCTGATAAGCACCTTGACTGATGTTTTCACTGTTACAAGTCCAAGAATGGCTGTTCAGTGAAATACTCCAAAGAAGGATTTCACACTAATGATGCAGTTCTTTATCGGTACTTTTTGCATTTTTTAAAAAGCATCTGTTATCTTCTGACTGATTAGTTTTTATCCTGTTCATACAAATGTATCTATTTATTCTTAGTCATTTTTGTTTTTTATTTTTGTCATTGTTTGTCTGCTCTACGTGCCTGGGGATAAAAAAAGTTTTCTTGAATCTTGAATCTTGAATTGAATCAGTGTCGTTGTTGTTGTTGTAGTTGTGTCATCTCACCTCGCATGTTCTCTCCGGGCCCTTGCTGTGGTTCTGCAGGAAGCGGCAGCCGTCCTTGGCCAGTCTCTGGACCATCTCCAGTCTTGACAGGTCCTCCTTGTCGTGCAGGATGCACATGCTTCCCGGCTGCAGCGCAGGGGGCACAGAGAACATGTATCTCAGGCCACAATCCCACGACATGGCTGGCTGTCCACAAGGTTAAACAGCAGGATAGCGGACTGTGAGCTCACAAAGTGTAAGAGGAGGTGAGCAGCCTTTGTATGGTGTGTTTCTCGTTATGTGATGTTTAGGTGAGTTAAAGTGTCTCCTGTCCCTGAAATAAGTCTTGGTCAGCTCTGTAGCAGAGAGGCTCACGCAGAGAAAAAGACTTGGACTCCAGGTATCTTTCTGTGTGTGCGTTTGGCTCCACTGAGAGTGAATGACAGAGTTGCTCTCTCTCTCCCACTCTCCACATCCTTCTCTTGCCTTTCACTAACGGGGAGGGGAGCGAGTTATGAACACAGTGGGTTCAGGAAACATCTGGTGAGCCAGACAGCCCCAAAAAGGAAGTTTCAAAATCTCCCGAAAGCAGGAGAGAGTCGAGATTCAGGACTGGGCAGGACACCTAACACTGGAAGGTCAAACACTTGTTAGGGTGGAGCTGTATTACTGTACGTGTGTGTCAGTTTAAGGTCATTTGAGCACAAGCACTAAAGCAATACCTCACTGACACTGTAGTGTGAATACAATACAGTGAATGACGCAGCTCAGAGAGTAAAAGCGTATAAATGTAACCGATCGCTTATGAGTAAATTGTCCATATATTCATCACACAATAATAAGATGCAGAGGAACCACAAATTAAGTAAATGATAGAAGAATATTCTGATAAAAGAATATTAGCAAATGTTTTAAAAATCTAATTATTATTAGTTAATCATTCCAGTTTGAGGTTTTTCTTTTCTTTCTTTGTCTTATGCAATACACAACAATTGAGAGCATTTACCTGTGCTGGAGAATTGTGAGAGGCACTCCAATATTTAGATTTAGGGTCCCTGATTAATTTGTCCATCCCAGTTTTCCCAAGTCAAGTCAAGTCCACGATATCAAATGGCTTTTCCCCCCCAGGCCATCACCTCCAATTCAAAAAAGGTATATAACATAACACAAAAATATGAAAAACAATTGCTGATTAATTTTTGGTTAATTTAACTAATTGATTTATCAAGTTGTTTTAGCTCTAGACTAATCAAATTGAATTGGCCTTTTTCAGAGCAGACACTTTGCAGGTCCTCCTCATAACATCAAGGATGGCTCTGTCCAAGTCAAAAGTCAAAGTTGTTCGTAAAAAAACTGAAAAAAGATCTTCAATTCATTATTTACACTTTTGGCTTTACCTACTGTGACATGTCAAAATGGCCCAATGATAGAATAATAAATAATGACAATAACTGGCTGCCACGTTGGCTAGAACCGATGGTGCTGCAGAGCAATGTTTTATTAAGCTAGAGTCTACGAGCACAAAGACTCTGTTTTCATTAAGGATCACTGAGTTGTCAGACACTTCCTAATTAAATGAAGCTTGCCAGTTGCTCGGCGTGCTTACAGAGGGACCGGCGTGATCCTGCATGTATTGATCAAGGTACAGCAAGGACGTTCATTCTTCATATGAACACTTTCTCTATTATCATCATATCTTTTTCCTCCTCTGTCAGCAGTGTGACGCTTGACTGGGTCCTGGCAAAGCCGTTCGATTGTGCTGCCGTCCCAAACTGCTGACACAGCAAACTGCTGAATGAGAAAAGGTCCCCATCTCTAGGTGCTGTTTGTCTTTCATGTGAGGTGAGTCTGTTCATATGTCCACTATGCTCTTGTGTTCTTTCAAAGTGACTGATTGGGAAGATGCCTGTTGCCCTCATTTTCAATATATGTCTTTAAAATGTGAATATAAGACTAACAATGCATAACTTTTCTTCACTCACTTTCTCCCCCTCTTTCTTCTCTCTCCCCCCATTTCTCTCTTTTCAACTCAACCGAGTGAGGCAGATGTCCGCCCACCCAGAGTCGGCTTCTGCCAGAGATTTCTTCCTGTAAAAAAAGGGGCTTGTTTTTTTCTCTCTCCACTGTTGCCAAGTGCTTGCTCATTGTGGAAAATGTTGATAAGCCTCGGCCTCGGACTCAAGTTCCTTGAGACAATATATTTTGTGATTTGGCAATATACATATAAAATTGGATTGAATTGATTAGATAATACACCTCAATTTTTACTGGAACATGTTTAGTATAGCTGGGGTGTCTATTTTCTGAATGAGCTGATGAAGCATTCCTCATCAATGTTACTGTCTACACTTAATATGTTATTCTATACCATCTCACAGTGGGAAAGAAAACTAAATAAAGCAATGGCCTTGAATATCTAAAAACAACCCTGTCTTCCTTCCTGCTCCTTCCTGGTGAACTTCAGAAAAAGCCAGGAGGACAACTCCAGCTTTAATGTGCTACCACTGACCCAGTTTCTCAAGTAAGTGGATTGCAAAGTGAGAATGCCTAAAGACTTGTTAGTGAGCTTTTCTCTAATACTAATACTGTCTTTTACCAGGGACTACCATGACAACCACTGTTACCAGAGGCCTGCAGCACTGCAAAAGACTGAAAAAGTGATGAAACTCCATTTAGCATGTTACACTGGCCCCTTCCCAAGAGGAATAACCAGCCAAGTAGAGAAATTCAAAAGCTGCACACTCTCATACAAAATTAACAAAGACGCTAAACAACAGAAACAATGATATTACCACATAGTGTAGGGATGGTAAATACAATCTGCACATGGGTTATTAACGCAACTGATGACAAAATTTGTTTTGAGTAGGAAAGGTTAAAGGGAGATAATAAAAATGGTTTTCATCATTTTACATTTCATCATAGTATTCATCTTAAATGTGCCTGTTTTGTCTGACTGACGGTCTAAAACCTTAAGTTCAATTCATAAGCATAATGTGATAAAGAAAAACTGAAAAATCATACTTGCAAAGCAGGAGACAGAGAACATTTTGTATTTTCACTTGGAAAATTGAAGTAGCGTTTTGTTCATTTCTGTCAATCGATTAATGAATTAATCAACTTGTTGCAGCTCTAATTTCGTTTTGCGCTTGTGCTTATTGCGCTTTTGGAGGCTCTAGTTGTACTATATTATACTTTATTTGTTCACATCATTGCAAAGCAGCAATATATATTGCAACTTAATATGGCAAGTAACGATTTGGGACAGTATAGATAAAAAACAACAAAAACCAAACAAACAACAGATTGACTGTGAATTGGTGATGTCGATACTTACTCGTGTGAGTTTGTTTGCCAATGACGCACAAATAAAAATGGTCACTTCCGGCTTCCATATTTGCAAAAAAAAGAAAAAAAAAGAAGAAAAAAAAAAAAGCCCGTGGATTACGTTCCTCACTGACATCGATGGTTCCTGGAACCTGGACACGAGCTCGTCAGTGAGTGGTTCGGTAAGTGTTGTCACCCAGTTTATTTTTTTATTTTTTGGTGTGGTTTCCTTTGGCTGTTCAGAACAGAATGACGCTAGCGCCGTGACTAGGAAGTAGCGAGCATGGCTAATGTTGAGCTAGCTAACGTCGTACGTGAGCGAAGCTAACCGCGTAACCAGAAAAAAGAAAAAAAAAGATAACACCAGCTTCAAGAATCCCAAACTAATCTAATCCTCTTCCTTCCACATAGGTGGGATTCACTCTGACATGCGTCTCGGTCAAAGCTTATTTGTCAGGTTGTCGGTAATCTTACATTAATTTGGTAATTTACTATTGAACCTTACGAAGGCTTGGAGTAGAACCAAATGTGAAGCGTTTCGTTTCATTTCATTGTGCAGTGTGAGATGCGTCGCCGCTTTAAACTGCTGCGGGCTGCACCAAGGCCTCTGTAGTTTAGGCATCACAGATTCCAGTGCAAGGTTCAGTGGGCTTTTCAAAAAAAAAATATATATTTTCAGTTCAACTGGATCTTATTGGCGTCATCTAACAAAACCTTGACCCATGCAAAGTAGCTCAGGGCTTAATGAATGACTGATTGGCCCGCGCAAATTAATTTTCGAGCTTGATATGTATAAGGTCTGCAGTGATTTTAAATACTTCCATCAAACGTTCACATTGCCTTTACCCGCCTAATCATGGCTTCTGTATATTGCCAAGGTAACTATTATAAATATAATGTTAAAAGCTTGAGAGATTTACAATGATGGGAGCAGCTGGCCGTCAATCATCATCACTATCGTCAATAGAAACAGCATATTAGAATATGAGAAGCTTCGAATAGCTATATAAACTTACTACTGTATAATGTTTGCAAACACTGTTGGGTACTAGTAGTGGTAAAACACTGTCACTCCTTCCGATTTGCATGGAGGCTGTATTAATGATAAAAAATGAACTTCCTGTTCAAGCTCGCATGCTGTATTGATATTCACCTCCACTGGTGCACAAGTGTATTGAAAATCAGACTAATGTGGGCTCACACCATAGTGATACTGGGGCACTGCAGATGAGAATATCTGTACTGCAGACTGGATTTCCATGTCCTTCAATTTTAAATGGTTTCCCTCGTGAAAACTCAGAACTTCAGACTCCTGTCCACTCTCGTCTGTCCTTGTTTGTCCTCCATTATTAAAATTAATCCTGAACTGTGCTGGCTATTTGAACATAATCTCAGGATTAAGATACAGTGTGAAGATACTGTGTGTGGTAGTATCGACCAAGGCCTGAAGCTGGCATAGTGATGACCATTCAATGGGACATTGACCTCTACTGGACACAAAAAGCCATTACATTTGCAGATGCCCACTGCATCTTCTCTGGCAGTGATATGTTTATATCCTCACTCAGTGTTTATGAAACTGTTCATCTTCTCCTTGCAATGGTCATCTTTTTGCAGACTCGCCTTTTCACTAGAGGCTTTTTTTGCCATCAAGCACGATAGCATTCTAACGGACAATCATAGCAGTTTGACTGCAGCTAATGAAGTCATCAGCAAAATCTCAATTAAACACCTGGAAGTTAGACGTATGGATTTTTTTTGCGACTAACTTTTACAAAGTAATCCATTACTGAGGTCAGAGGACTAATTCATCTTCAGTCGTCTTTATTATCATAATAGTCAGTCTGAAAAATAAGGACAACATACAGTACAGAGATTTCACAGGAAAATTATACAAATATATTGAGATGTGTTGCTGGTTGTATGACAAACTTTGATGTGGTTTCCACTGTACATGAAGGAGATATGAAAACACAGATTAGCTGAGAGTAATTCCCAAGTCATATTCCCAACAGTGTTCTTGTTCTTAGTTGAGGTAAGGTAAAGTTTAGTTCATCAGAACTACAAAAGAATGAAGCAAAATGTAATACAATACTGCCAATAGCAGGGATCGACATTTGCTATCAACAAATAGCTATCACTGATTTCAAACATGTCACAAAAGGAAGATTGCTTTCC
Organism: Scophthalmus maximus; assembly: GCF_022379125.1. Classification (NCBI taxonomy): domain Eukaryota; kingdom Metazoa; phylum Chordata; class Actinopteri; order Pleuronectiformes; family Scophthalmidae; genus Scophthalmus; species Scophthalmus maximus. The sequence goes on along the minus strand of NC_061515.1, from coordinate 10,304,411 downwards.
TCTTAGCTTTCTATAAAACTATGAATATCACTCTTTATATGGGAAGGAAAGAAAGTTTGGAAACTGTTTTTTATTTATCTAAGTACACAAGCAATTAGAATAAGATAGTTTTATTGAAGTTTGACTAAAGTACATGGTGTGATGTGATCTTCTGTTCTTTTAGTCCATAACATGCATAAAAGAAAGGCAAATGTTTGCTTGATTCATCCACAGAGAAACAAACCAGGGGAAGGAAATACTTTGTCCTTCCACTTCTGTCCATTAAAAGGGGGCTGCCTTTCTGATTTTTTTTATTTTTTTATTTCAAACAATTTCACACAAAGTTCCCTTTATCTTCCTTTTTGGACATCCTGGAATATTTCCAAGTGGACGGATCAGTAACATCGATGCCACTTGTAAAAGTACTGTCTCGTCTTGTTTATATTTTCATGTATCACCGCCAAGTTTTCCTCACAACACCAGTTTATTAACTGAGTGAAGGTGAGAAAAATCTCTCCATCCATCCATCCATCCGTCTATCCACCCTCCCATCCAAAAAGCTATGTAATATAACAGACTTGTTTGATGAACTTCTTGCAGTGATCCTACAGGGTTTGCAAAGGCATGTGTCAGAGCCTGACCAATTACCTTTGTGTCCTGTTGTACGCTGGATAAGGACATTTCACCTGGAGGTACCATTGCTGCATTTATTGTAGCCACCTCAACGTATGTACACGAAAGAGGAGCGCGCGTCTCCCACTCTACTTCACCTGAGTTCTTGTTTGCTGCTGTGGCACATGGCTCTGCAGGGAGAAAGCAACCGAGGTGGGACAGGCACTTGCTGTGTTGTGTTGAAATGAATGGCTACGACGGGAGTGGAGTGTTGCAATAAGATTGCTGAAGGAACAGGAGGGAGACATTCATTTCACAGGTGCAGAGTGGATTCTGCATCTCATGCGTGGATGTGTGTGGGCCACGTCTGCTCCTTATGTGTCGAGGCGGGGCTTTCTCTTGGCTTGGTGTGCATACACGAAGTACATGGTGTGTCCAGTGGTGATAAACAACACGGAGATGATAACTAGGATGCCAAAGTGCTGTGGCTGTGGAGCAGAGATGACCATGATGAAGTGAAGCAAGTCCATCAGGTAATTCATAGAGCTCTGAACCCCGTTTACCACGCCCCTCTCTGACTCGCAGATGTTCTCCTGCAGCAGCTGGGTCACCGTCAGATCAAAAGACCAGAGACCTGAAACACAGATGTCACTGGGGTTCAAAATTTGACCTGGTCATTAGAGTAGCCTACAGTCGGAACAGCTTGGAATTTATTCAGCCCTTCACACAAAAATGTTATACATTTTAAGGCTGATACTGATATTGATATTTTCATAAGGATCTCTATTATCAAATGCTGTTGCAAACGTAATGTTGACTATCACTATATGGTTGAACTGCAATTTTTTAAAATAAATATTGTACTTTTGACCAATATATCTACTGAGTGCTCTCTAATTAATAGCCTATGTAACAGTGACACTTTCTAAACCTTAATCATATCTTTGACACTTTTTGTACTGCAATTTCATATGTATTGTGCAACATAAATAGCAACATATACATCATACGCTTATTTTGTTTTATAGTATCTGTCATTTATGGGCCGAGGTTTAGAGACAGTATTTCCATGCACTGTACATTAATGTAGCGTATGTAGTCAATTAAGTTTTGGTATCTGTCGAATCCAGTCTGCTTGAGATGTCTATCTACTCACCGATACGTGCTGTGATGACGCCCAAGAACAACAGGATAATGGAGATGTAGGATTCTGGTGCTGTGCCAGAGGGCACGTTGTCAAAAAGCACAGTGTTGTTGGTCCAATGAATGGAAGAGCGGTCGGGAAGCAGCGGTTGATTGCTTCCTCCCCTCAGCGGAAATGTGTGTTTTTGCCTTTGGCTCGCCATCCGTCCAAGCTCAGTCGAGGAGTTGGTGCTAATGTAGGGCATCAGCAAGCTGAGATCCATAGGGCTGCCAGGGGCAAACACGGAGCACACACACAGCAGCAAGCAGCCCAGGTGAAGGCAGCTCGAGATGATGCCTGTGTTAACCAGGCCATATGTCTTCCTGAGTCTGGTGAACATCACAGTGCCCAACAGCCCTGTGAGAGCTGATACACCCATCAGTAGACTAAGGAGTGAGCCGCTTATACCCTGAGTATAGGCATACCCAGTGGTGATGCAGTCAAAGCCCAGCACGGTTGTGTAGAGGAAAGCCAGACCCATTCCTGCCAGGAATACAGGCTGGCGATAGTAGGCCCTCCAACCGTCCTTACAGGTGCTCACCAACCAGCGAAACCTCCGGAAACACAGCGGCAGGTCTGTGATTTCTTTTAGGTGCAGGCTTGTGTTGCAGTTGCCTTCCGTCAGAGCTTGAGGTTGTGCAACACTACTTTCCCCTGATGAGAGAGAGGAGTTTCATCCATCACTCCTGTGATCTACTGATAAATTCACAAATCTCAGTTGATGTGCTGCACCCTGCTGTCTCATTCATGTCATATTACAATCATCATCTATCAAATAACGCCAATCTACTCTAATGTGAACTGTGGTATTTTGCTGCCAAATAATAAATGCTCCAATCAAGATTTAGAGCTGAATTATTTTTATTTTCCGTCCCTTTAATGTGATTTTAGAGAATCAAATAGAGGAAAGCACCCATTAAGTTTATTGTAATAGATAGTACCAGGCTGTATGTCACCTCGATGTTGCCGACAAAGTAGGCGTTGTTAACATAGTCTTGCCATTTTCGAATTTTTATTTTGTATTTCCACAGGTTCATTTACCGTAAATGTGATCGCATTCTAATGTTAAAGTTTTGGAACACAGAAAAAGCATGGTTCATACCTTGTGTCATCTCCATCTGTTGCAGAAACACCTGATCCTCCTCAAGCACTGGTGGTTTGACCGAGAGAGCGGGGACGATGCGGTACACCCGTGACAAGAAGAAGAACTCCACAATGAGAGAGACAAGGTTCCAGCCCAGGATGAAGCCACAGCCTACTACATTGGAGGCCAGGGTCATGACCTGTCCCACTGCTAGTGGGGCCAGGATGTTAGTCACCTGATCTATCCGCCTCATGGTTGCATTCATTCCTTTTGTTAAGATCAAAGACACAGAGGTAATGAGCTTCCACTAGTGGGCTTTCAGAGCAGAAATGGACCAGTGCCCAATATGTAATGCCATTCTGCAAGTATTTATCTTGAATTATCAGTAACACAAGCCCATGACAAACCAACTCGTGCATAAACAGAGATCAAATCCCCTCACCAGCTAGGTGACCTCGGTTGTAGCCTGTGATAACCACAATCCAGTCCCTCTGAATGGCAATGGTCAGCGCTGTGCTTGCAAGGTTGGCCACATCTGCCAGGACGATCACCACCGTATAACAAACCACCTTGTGTAAGTTTTGCGATGCAACATGTTACTATGACAGCACAGAGTAGCCACAAGCTCAGAAGCAGAGACAACAGGGACACGGGACAGAGGAAACAACAGCAGCCATAACTCTGTGACAATCATGGTGAGTATCCCATTTGCATTTCAACAGGTGTTAAGGTATGAAATGTAATTATGAGGCAGATGTGTAGTGTCTACTCACAGTAAGCCATCCATCCCAGATCTGTTCAATCCTTTGCTTATACGAGAACACCAACATGAGCACAATGCTACATACTGTCACTGAGATGTTCTGAATGAAAAGAGACGCATGTGCAACTAAAATAGGGGACAAAACAAAAACACTTTTAGACTCCCAGAACAAACTATTTATTTTAATAAATGAACGGTAGCCTTGGCAGATATGAGTCGGTGGCTGTGAACCTTGAGTCGTAGCTTGATTCCATCTATCAAACCAGGAAATTATTTACACCTCCTGAAACCTCAGGTGATAACAATTTACTACCTGGTTGGATAGGAAACCCACACACTTCTGGACCCAAGATTGAAAACCACCGATCTATACCACTGTTCTGTGATTTACTGTGTGCTAAGATGTTAAATAATGCTAAATTGCCATGCATACCTTTATTCCTGGGATTGCGATCAACCCAGTCTCCAATCAAAGCCCCAAGCAGGAGCACTGACCCAGCCACTACCAATCCAAACACCGCTGTCAACAGCAGGTTTCGGCCATACAGCTCAATCAGGAACACAGAGATAGCAAAGTGCCACATGCGGTCACCCTGTTTTACACAACATAAAAGGTCATCATCATGTGTTGCTTTGGAAGAGACGGTCTGCATGTTGTCACACAGATTACAGTAAACCACCTTGCAGTTATTAAAGTTTCAATTTCTTATCTATTGCTCCAGCAATGTGTTTCTTCAGGAAATGATTCTTACCCACATTGACAATGCTCCACTGACATAGATGAGAAACTTGGGACCTTTGAGGTAGATAAGAGCTGAACCTAATGAGGAAATGCATGAAAATGGAATAAGCAAACATATATGCTACAAACATATACCACAAATTGTTGTTTGATTCAAAGTTGAGCTTACCTGGTATACTCCTTGCTTTTTTTGCTCTTGCATCCCTGATGTCGTCAGACTCAAACTCAACCACAACCCCGCCACACTGGGAGGCATCTGCTCGCTTGGACATTGCCTAGAGGATCATACGTCCAAAAAACTTGTCGCACTTTTGTTCCACTGTTGATAGGACAGTGTAATCATTGCAGGTCACAGCACTCACTCACTTGAATATCTGGAAAATCTGTTTAGTTCAGGTCGTCCTATTAAGGTTCCCTTTTTATTGACGTCTTAAAAGATATCAAGACCATTTACAGGATAAGTGGTTATTTACCTAGCAACGTACAAGGTAACAATTCTAGAACAAAATCAACATATGACAGCACTGTAGTAACTAAAACATTAAATACACCATTCGGTTTTTTTAACCCAGCAATGTTGTGCAACAAATGTTGAAACAGCATCTTTCTTTTTAACGCAACAAACCGCTTATACTTCCTCAGCAGGATGGCAACACCATCATATTATTAAGTCGAACATCATTAAAATGATTCGTCACATTATATTTTTGTTTTTAAACATACAAGTGATCTATAATGTTAAGAATTAAAACAAAACAAAAACCCTGCCAACAACAAAAGTTTTAGGTATTCAGATATCACGAGTGAAAGTAGCATTAGCATGACACCGTGCAGAGCTATATAAATGCAGGCTTAAACAAACGTGAATCATAGTACTCAAAGGTCAATGCAGGGTCAGTCGTCACCTTTGTTCTGATGTTACACTCAATCCACGCTGTTGTTCCTCGACGATGTATCTTGTGCCATGTATCCTATATTGGGATGGTAGTCTTTCCTGAGAGCTGGAATTCAAGCTGTAGTAGTTTGAAAGGCTTAATAACATCACAGTGTTCAAGTGCACCATTGTATGAAAGTGCCAGAAAAGCAGAACAGGCAGAGGGACAACAAAGGCAGCCAGCATATTCCAAAGCACGTGACACTGGGGGGGACAATATCACTGTCCACCCACACCACAAAAAAAGGACAACTGTGTAACCCGTATGACTCAAAATACACACACACACACACACACACACACACACACACACACACACACACACACACACACACACACACACACACACACACACACACACACACACAAGCTTGGCCAGTGAGCACATGCATACACCATCTCTCACACACACACACACAAGAACAGTCGTACTACTCTCACGCACCCGAATTGAATGATGACGCGCAAAAAAAGTTACATAAAGGATACATGCAACTAACTATATTATATCATGAAACAAAATATGTTCCCTTGGCAGTTGGGGATGTGACTTGCAGATCATGCATAATATAAGTAATAGACAGACAATGACGTCGTCTGATCATAAAAACAAATTATGGCTATAAATTATCAGCTAGTACACATTTTTACTGAAAATCACTGCAATCTTTTTTTCTCTTCTTCAAAAATTAATAATGTGCTTATCACAGCCCATTTAGAAAAGTAGTCCATCTCTCTGTTTGTTCCAATTCACAACATCAACACAGGAAATTAACTGTTGTCTTCCTTTAATCAAATATAAGCACAAATCTGATATTCAGCTCCAGCCTTTGGTAATAAGCTAATATTTTTCTCAAAGATATTGTCCTGCCTTGATTTGATCTGGCTGACAGTGTTTGCATTGCCTTCCCCAATATAAAGGCACTTGCGTAAATTATGAAAAAAATATTTTTTAAATTTTGCAAATAAACTGAAATTATAGCTGCTACTGGCAATGCACTTTAGTACTAATAATGTATTTAAACTGTAATGAAATTAGAATCTCACAATATCATACTATACAAAGATACTTTTCAAATATATATATATTGAAGTATTAACAATAAAAGGTTAATAAATGATGAAATGCCTCATATGTACTAATGATAGAGCTGAACACATGTCTAATAGAACAACCACATTTTAAAATTTTGATTTACAACTCTCCACAACAGAATTAATGTTCATATGGGTTTTGATTGTGCCTGTTCATGATGTAATTCTTCAAGAAGCTGAGGAATCTGTAGAGAGCCACAAGAGGAATGGATATGACAGGAAGAACAGATAAGAGCACACAAATAGTAGAAACCCATTCAGGATAGTGCAGAACATCAGCAAGGGGGAAGTTTACCTGTGGGGGTAATGGAGTGGAAAGTCAATGTTTTTTTCGCTTTGAGCCAGGTTAAACATTTTTTTACGCAGATATTTTGTAGACCTGTAAAATCTGCCTTACAAAATCTGGGTTCCAGGCATTGTATGTTGGTTGTTTTTCAGCCTCAATTACAACATACGCGAGGAAAACCACCAGTAGCATAAAAGGGCTGATAAAGCGCCACGTAGCCTGCCAGTAGATGTTTGGCCTCCGGCCTGTCATCCATTCAATGTCGTCATTAAACCTGTGCACGCACGGAAACACTATGTCAAATCATTCAAATATGCTGGGATATTACAAATGCAATGATCGACATTCACTACAATATTACCTATTTATTCCATAGATGTATACCACACTGATGATCTCAAAGAAAGCTATGATGAGCAGAGGCATGGATCCAACAAAGCTGTTGAAAATCTCCAGCCAGTAGTTTCCAGATCCCAAAGTAAAGATGAGAGCCACAGTAAAGGAGGTAAGACAAATTAACCCTAGGCCAGAAAGAAAAACCTTTTATTATTGTCTATTCTATAATGATTAATATGCCAAAGTCACTAAAATTGAAACCTTTTACACAATCTACCTTTCTACACAACTGGTCAAAGTTTTTAGAACACCCTTTTCTCCAGAGACTGAAAATTGCATACTGTAATGTCTTAGTGTTTCTAAAATTAAATCACAGAACAAATTAATGATAAATATCTAAAACAGGATTCATGATATCTGGAATTTTTTACTCATTTAGCAGCCAAACACTCCTGTGGGAATGAAATAATTGGTTCGTATAGCACGTTTGCTTTGCTTTCACCTTCTGTCCAGTTCATCCCTTAGCCACTGGGGTTTAAGTCTGGACACTTTGCTTCTGTTACATTGTCTAGCTATTTAATTGCACATGGACTTAATTTCATTTTGAAAGTAATAACATGGAGAAAACTGATGTGCGGTGTGTCATAATCACTCTAATGTCATGACACAATTCACACTAGAGATTTCAATTGCCTCAAAATACAATTCTTGCAAATGGCATAAGAATGTACTGTATTAGATCATTCAATTTACCTGTGAAAATCTCCTTAGGAATCCAGGGTGGAATCATGTGCAGGTCCAGCAGAGGAGTAAGGACCCCCTCTAGATTTCCAAACATGGAGGACAGGCCCAGGCTGAAGAGCATTACAAAGAATAGCACTGCCCATACCTGGGAGCCTGGCATCTGTATCACCGCCTCAGTGAACACAATGAAGGCCAGTCCAGTTCCAGAGGCGCTCTACAGGTAGGATGTGAAACGTAATCTCATACCTCACAGAACTTTTTTTTTTAGAAAACTGATGTCAGAACTATTTTGATAGAAACATATTTACTATACCTCGTCCAGGAAAGTCTGCAGATCGCAGGTTTTTAGACTGAGGCTTTCTACCTCCAAGGGATCAGTTGCGTTAAGATGGTTAAACCAGTGATTGTAGTTTTCAAGAGTTATGTTTTCATCCCCAATGTTAAAAGCATTTGTCAATTTGAGTATGTTCCTAAAATCAAAAAGACATTTAAACAGTCCATTAATATTACTATTAAAATGTGTTTAATATAATAAACCGATTCATAATTTTTGACTGATACTCATAATGGTGTATGTAATAAAGTCACAATGGGCAGGTTGGTTTGGGGTCTGACAACTTCTAATAAAATAATCATCAGTTGCACATTTAATAATAATACTGTATAATTATGAAGCTGGATATACTGAGCTGTTGTACATCATAATTACCTCAATGCTACCTACCAATTTCTGCAGTCATTATAGTTTTCATTTGCTTTAAATCCAAGAATGGCAAAAATAGGAATTGATGCATATATCGATGTAAAACTGTTCACACATCCAACGATTAGGGCATCTCTCTCGCAATTATTCCTGCAAATACAGAGCACTATCTCAGGTTTTTTTATTCTTTTTCTGTACATCATACTGAATGAAAATATGTTTAAATGTTCTTACTTCTGAGGGTTATAGCTGGAAAACGCAATAAGTCCACCAAAGGCCAAAGACAAAGAGAAAAAAATCTGAGTAGCAGCATCCAACCAGACCTGAGGATTCTTAAGGGTTTCCCACTGTGGAAAAAAAACCATTAATAAATCTTTAGTTAGAGTTCAGATATTACATGTTAAATCATGTCATGAAATTATTTCAGTAAGAAGCTAATGGCATACTTACATTTGGAGTGAAGAGATATATTAGGCCATCACTTGCTCCAGACAGAGTCAAGGCTCTAACCAAGAAGATGGTCAGAACAAGATATGGAAAAGTGACCGTGACATAAATCGCCTGTTGAAAAAGGTTTGGACCTTGATTTACTATTTTGAGATCAGGCTATTTTGAAAGGGTGCTGTGAAGTTTTTGACAGCTTTCTAACTGTGTTGTTGCAGGCAATAAAAGTGCTGCTATCCCTTGCCCTCATCAATATAATACAACCTCTACTAGGGCCCATAATACACAAAACTAGGATCCATTTCATATCCATAGGACTTTAATATATCATGTGAATCTGTCTGAAGAAAGCCAGTGTTGCTCTAATGATACCAACCATTTTGCCATAGATCACTAATATCTGTGCTGAAAGATATAATGACTAGATATTACAATATTTTTGGACAGATACATTTCAATGACAGATACACAGATGTATTACCTTTCCAATAGTCTCAATTCCACGTATGAAGCAGATGTACACGAGGCACCAAGCAGATGCAAGACACAACACGAGCCACCACTGTAAAGAGCCACTGCTCTCGATGTCTGGTGTAATGTTCAGTGTTTCACGATACCAAAAGTAGTTCACTGGTGAGCTCTGTTCACATTCAGCTACATACCCTGTATCAAAGAGATTATGTTATTTAATGATGATTAATTGATTTATCAATTGGACTTTCTGTCTGCTACCTCAGATGCTGTTAAGCATCCGTATTATTATGATGTTAATAAAAAATTACCAGTATGATTCATGTTTAATGGGCAGTAACTCCATGGAAGTGGACTTTGAAATGAGTGGAAGAAGTACCAGAGGATCCAGGCCAAGATCATGTTGTAGAACAGACCAACTAGGAAGGATACCACCAAGGAAGCCACACCTGTGTATGCACATAGATATTATCCATCATAAATGAATGACAGTAATCTCAGTTTTCATTCTATTCACGTCTATTGTTTATTCCCCCATTTTGGCATCTTGATTTTCTAAATTAATCTAAAGAAGGGGGGGCAAGGTCATTGATACCAAACTTTCTCACCTAAACCTCCCATAAATGGGGACATTGAGTTCCAGACTCCAACGCTTCCCATGCGGAGTCGTTGTCCGATGGCCAGCTCCATGTGCAACAGAGGAAGTCCCTCAAACACCAAGGCAATGGCATAAGGAATCAGAAATGCTCCTTGAAACAAAGCAAGTGTAGGCCATATGTAAAAATCAATAAACATTGACTTCACCCACAACGAAAAAAAATAACTTTGACATTGCCTTTAAGGTCATACAATTACTGGAGATTTTTTTTATCAACAGTCAGAGCTTTATTTGCACTGTACAGAGTGGGGGAGTGGGGGAAGGGTGGGGGTGTTACTGAACAATCCAAATAGAAATAACGATCATAACTATGAAGAAAATGAAGGCAATGGCATTTCACAAGAAATCCGCACGCTATAAACACTCTCACTAAGTCATTGGTGAGATCTTTGTAACATCTCAAAATCCCTAGATATGTTTCTAAAAATAAACATGCAGGAGCCAAATTGTTCAAGTCATTCTTTATATCAAAAAGAAAAAAAGGGTAATCGCTGATTGAGACATGTTGTCATATAAAAGTTTTGAATGTATTCAGTATGTGGATGTAGTGTTTCTAATTGAATGTAAATGTAATTACAGAGAGTTGCAGATGTGAGCAGTGAGAAGTCATTGAAAATAAATACATAAAAGATGATTAGCCAGTTTATATTAAAGTTGTATAATTAGTCAAATGTATTTATTTACAGTTAGAAACAATCAATTCTGCACATGAAACATAAGATGCAGCGTTACAGCATGAAAATCAGGGAGTTATATCTACATTATGTCTGAAACCTGTCTCAGTCATGCCACCTATTGTAATTTTTAGGGTAAGACAATGCTGGTTGAATAAAGGCTAAAGAGGAGGGTAAGGGCACATTACTTACGGTAATGTTAAAACAAAGTTCAGTTAATGTGTTATTGTGCCACATTACAGTATAAATAACTTAAGCAAATCAGGATAATTAAAGAAAATGCAGTTTTTAAATAATATTATTTAACAGCAGTTTTTCCACTGTTTCTCATTTTGTAAAGACAGCCTTTGGATAATTTTGAAATATAGGAAATCCAGTGAAAAGACAGATTTTTGCCAGACTGTCCAGCTTTACCTTTTGTGTTCACTTTGCAAAGCACATTGTAAAATGTAAATCAAATGCTCTTACCTCCACCGTAGGTTTGACACAAATAGGGAAACCTCCACACATTACCAAGTCCCACAGCAAAACCTATGCAGCTTAGCAAATATTGAGCTTTATTGTCCCATTTTGGCCTCTCAGTGATCTCTTTCTGCTCAGCACTTCCAGCTTCTCTATCCATCACCTGTTTGTTCCTTGTTATTTTGGTATATTTTTTGTGAGGCAAACGCAAATCTGCTTTGTCTGACCGTTCCCTCTACTTGTTCTAAAGAGAGGCTGGTGACTTGTTACAGTACCTGTTTGTTTCAGGAAAGGGGGGGGGACTTTTGCTTTATCAGCCTTATTTTTCTTGTTGGCTCTTGAAGCTTTGGGAACAATGTGGCTTGTTTGTTTAATAAAAAGCCCTTGTGTAGAGTGGTATTATATGATGCTGATAAAAGAAGGCAGTTGATTGTAACACAAAGCAACATAAATAGGGAACCCAGGGTGTAAAACTGTGATTGTACACTTAATGTCTGATACAGTTTACATTATGGCTATTTACACACAGTTTGAGTTATTTCAGTTGACAATAATAATCAAACACCACTTACACTACATTTAAAAACATTATGGAATTTCTTATCAGAAGTAGTCATCAAAAGCTTTGCAATAACGTTGGCATCATATTCATCAGTCACATCTATTATTCTTCTCTTTTTTTAAAATGCATTTGGACAAAAAAAAAGATGACAAACTTACTGCACTGAGTTGTAGCTGGAGGAGGAGATGCGTCCACCAAAAGACAGAGAGATGGAATAGAAAACCTGAAGACCTGCATCAAGCCATGTTGACGGCTATGCCAGCTCTGTTCGTTAAATATGAATTTATATGCCACCACTCATGAGATATATTCAGATAAATATCTCCATAATTGATCTTGGCAAAAAAATGTTTGTATGAAATTGTATCCCTGTTATTGCCAAACAGCATTAAAATATAGGCTATTTGAATAACTGTTTTCTATACAATCTGATTTGTTATCCACAAGAAAACCTGTCTTATTGCTAAAAACTAACTAAACTAATGTAGGAAACTGTATGTCTGCCTTTTGATTTTCCTGACTACCACTTAACGCGTTGACCTCAAACTTTGCAGGTGTATTGCTGAAGACCAAAGGAAGTGCAGTTTGGGCTGTGAAGCTTTTGGGATAGGCAGCTAATGAGAAAACTTCACATATCACTTTTCCAAAGGTGGAACTCAATCACGACACTAATACTCCTTATGCAGTCACCCGGACACTATCGGAGCAGTGTGCAACCCATTCAAGCTTTTGCAGCACTTCTTCAAGGATTACCTGACAGTCAGAGAGCCTAAAATGCATTATCTGAACAGATCAGTTACAAGCCAACTTTTGGAGTTGATACGCATAAATGAAACAAAAACACACCCAAATTAACAATGTAAAGTTTCAAAATATGCTAGAAGAAGTAAAAAAAAAAATGTAATCTTGGTGGCATTAGCAGACAGACAAATACTTAATTGCTACTCTACTCTTCTTCTAGGTCCTGAATTTGACATAATGACTCATTCATTCTTTTACTTCTGCTTGTTAAAGAATAATCAAATATGGAAAAGGTGTAATAAACCATGAAAACATCACTTGCCTCCTCCATGACTCTGACAGGTAGGGGAAGCGCCAGACGTTTCCGAGTCCCACACAGGTCAGCATGTACTGGGTCTTGTTTTCCCATTTTGGTTGGTCTCCTGCCTCTTCCTCCTCCAGGTTGTCCAGCTGCTCATGGGACAATATCCTGTCCTCCAGGCTTGGATTGGGGAGCTGTAGCTTCATGATCAGTGAAACACTAGGATTGTAGTGATCCTGTGCTGAAATGTAAAGTGTAGCTCACACTGTGCGAGGTACTGGACCTCTGTAATAGATTGACAAGGTTGTGCTTTCAAAGAGAATCAGCTGGAGGTGTGGAGGTGTGCAGCCTTTAAAGACTGACGTAGCAAGAAGACACATGACAGTTAATTTGTGTCTTATCTAGAAGTGATGGGTCGTTGCACAGAGTTCACTGTTCCTTTGAGATTTATTGGAGACGAGCAACATATTTTATAGGATTTATTGTATGGCAACACCTGAATAAGTCAGGTCATAACACAGAAACACAGAATACGCAAATGTAGAGGAGTTATCAGTGTGGAAACAGTATTGGGTATCAAACCTCATATATACTTTTATGATAAGATAGAGTATATTTTTGGTATAATGACAGAAACTCTTACATATTTCAATTTAATATAGTATTGAAATACATGTAAAATACACCCATCCTTACTCTAGTCATGCACACAGTTTGGTTTTATCTGCACTGTTTTTTTCTTCAGTTATCCATCTCATATAAATTATTATTATTTCATATTCAACCATACACTACCTGTAACATGTGTATGTAAGAGTTAATGAAAGATTGAAAACACAGTAAACAAAAATATAACTGATTATGAATTGACAAAACACAAATACTTCCAACACAAATAATCCCTGCGTTTTACAAAATATTCACCTCACGTACAACACTCACAAATATAAAAATCTATTCACAGATAGGTTTTAATACTGATAAGAAAAACAACAGACATGTTCAAGGTTCACTCCTGACCTTGACCAAACAATTCATAGAAGTTGGGGTGTGTCACACTGTTATAGTAACCATTCGTGAATTGTCCATTGCTGAAACGCTACCGTTCAAATGTTCAGTGTTTAACCCTCAACCTGCCCTGTGTGTCCTTGTCCCGCTCCGTATCTGCGTCTTCCCTCAGCATCGCAGTTGGACACGCGCCACTCGTTGGCCGTCTGCCTCCGCGCAGTGTCTGCGGCTCCCTGCGCTGTTTCACCTTCGCCACCGGGGGTCGCCGTTGCGCCTGTAACATGAGCCGTGTCGGCCGGCTGCGGTCTGGCTGCTGTGTCCCCCCTCTGGCAGGGTTTGCGCTCGAGGAGGGAGCCGCTCACCATCGCTCTCACCGACCAGGCGCCAAGTGTTGCAGTCCCGTCCGCAGTCTGCCTCAGCACCTCAGCAGCCCCCGCAATGTCCTTGGATAGCGCCGCCGCCGCCGCCCCGCACTTCCCCGCGCCGCTCTGACTAACCGCACATCTCACGGAGGCACCCTGGATCTCTACTCTCCGGGACTGTGGCGTGCACTGCCCCGAGTCATCTTCGCCGCGTGAAGCAAATGGAGAAGGTCCAAGGATAAGACGGGCTGCAGGACTGTGCTACTGCAGAGGAGCTGCCGGTTGTTCGCTGGCCGGGCCGGGGTGCGGGGTGGGGGGCAGGTCTTGCTCGTCTGTCACCGGCTGCGGTGTCGCATCCATTATTCTGATCATCTCAGAACGCCTTGCATGGATACACCATGGCCACGTTAATATGCAGGGTGCAGTTCTTAGATGATACTGATCCATTTAACAGCACTAATTTCCCCGAGCCCACCAGACCTCCTCTGTTCACCTTCAGGGAAGATATTCCTCTGATCAATCAGATCGCTGGAGTCCACCGGCTACTCAAAGCCCCTCAGAAGGTATGCACTTGATTCCCTTGATTTTGTTCGTGATTGTCTAGATGCGTCTGATGTAAAAGTTAACAGCTACAAACAATTCAAAATGTGTGATTAGCCTGAACACGTTGTTAAGGTTACAACCAAACAAACTGACTGGGCCATTGATTGACTGAATGACTTTGAAGCAGTTTGCAGACATGGGATGCTGATGCTGCATCGATATACATTAAAGTAATTGCATGCACAATGTTGATAGGATGGACTCATAATATGACATTATATGAATAATATGAATGTTTGGTGGCTTTAGGTGGTATTGGAGTGGAATAGCCATCCATTATTTGACTAGGGGGGGGGGGGGCATGCATCTGTTAATGTTTAGCTCAACCACAACACTAATCTCCTTTAGGTTCGAAACTTCTCACTATTCATTATCGAGACAATGTGGGACCTTTCAAAACCTGGGAACGTTTTTTTGCCAGTTATTTTGTTTGAGGGGAAAGGAACAAGCAAACAATGGAACAGAATGTGAAGGTGGTACGATGAAAATAATACTAATGAATGATTGACTTAACTAACGAAAAATTTGCCTTCCTTTAAACTTAAATTCGATTCCTCTTGTCTTGACTATTAAGGAGCTGAAGAAGAAATAAAAACTTATGGAAAAGTAGTGGACTTTGAAGTCTATATAGGAAACCACTTCTACTATTGTCACCACACTGCCCCAGTTAGAGTAAGTGCATGGGGTCAAATGGCCAGTTGGTCAGTTGTCGCGGGATGGAAGAGGATAATTCCTGACTCTGATTGACCTCGATATGGGGATCTGTATTCGAGCCCATCGATCTCAACACAACTTCTGAGTGTCTTAATATATTTCCATACGTTGGCATTTTGACATACCTTTTAAGTATGTTCAGTTAATTCCATTGTAAAAAGCAGAATGTGTTTTGAGGTACCTCCACATCGCTGTGTTTGGTCAGCTCTATAATTTCATTATTCATTTATTGTGAACTCATTTAGAGGGTGAAACTAACCAGCCAGTTTTAAGCAACTCAAAATAACTGAATGTCCCTCTTTGGTATGGAGTAATTGCCCTGTTTATTGCTTCCCAAAAGAAAGCCAGTGACAAATATTGTAAACTAAAAGCTCATTTTCTCTTCTTTTTTTTCTTCTGGAGGCCTCTGAAGGCAGCTGTTTTTGAGAAATGCCCTCTTCTCTCTCCTGATTAGACCATGTGCAACAAAACACATTTCCAAAAGGCCTCATCGGCTCTCTGTAAAATTTAAACAAAGCAAAGGGGCCATAGCATCTGTGGTTGAGTCTTTTATTGAGCATTCATCTTAGTCTGGTCAGGAAGTTGAGTAAATAGAAAGTTAATTTGGGTCTTTCTTCATTCTGTCAGATCAGGGCCACTCCATCTTGTTTGAGTAGAGCTGGTAAGATAAGTCATGGAAGCCTCAGGATGCTGTGGATCACCACAAGCCTGGCTCTCGTTCTGCAGCCCACTCAGCCGGACCAGCGGGATGGGATGGGAACGCTTTGCCCTGTTTGAGTGAGGAGAGGGAAGCGAGCAGAATTAAAAACACAAACAAAGACCTGATGTACTTTGTACAGTCGACTGGTCTCAGTTTAGCACTAGGCCAGCTGGGCCGCAAACTAGACAGAGAGGGAGTACCAGTGGCGGTAGCTCTGCAGTGCCTGGTTTGTGAGATTTTGGTCTCATGGGCGTTAGTGGTTGGATATAGCTCGAGGGAGCACAGCCCTTGTGCTTTTCAAAAATAAAACAACAGGTGGATAGTGAGACTGTGTCACCACATTTGAGCAACAATCTGATTCACACACCCTGAAAAGTTTGAAGACGTGCAACCTTGTAAAGACCTTTGACAACAAACCTGTTGTCTTGGAGCTCCGTCTCTATGGTGCAGGTCAATCTGGTATAAATAGCACACTGCTAACACATGGTGCCGAGGGAGTCGAAACAGCTAGCATATGCTGTCTCTGGGCTGGTGCTGTCAGTGTCAGTCTGCAGTCTCAAGAGGGAAGATCTGTGTGTGTGTGTGTGTGTGTGTGTGTGTGTGTGTGTGGTTGTTTATACCGTACGTGTGTGTTGGATCATCACGGAACCTTGGCTTTGCTGCTGTGCACCGACTCAAACATCAACTGAATTTTAAGCATTTAAAGCTTTAATTTAGGATTTGAATTTGATAACAACAAGGCCAACAGCTTTATCAAGGCAGCAGATTCACTTTGTAATCAGTTTTTCACCCTGTGGGCTTTTTTTGAAAATGATATGCCACCATGTATCATAATGCAGTGTGTAATG
This sequence comes from Scophthalmus maximus, assembly GCF_022379125.1. Lineage (NCBI taxonomy): Eukaryota > Metazoa > Chordata > Actinopteri > Pleuronectiformes > Scophthalmidae > Scophthalmus > Scophthalmus maximus. The sequence goes on along the minus strand of NC_061515.1, from coordinate 10,287,402 downwards.
TATCGAGTACTGTTGAATATTCTGAAAATTCAAAGGCATCTTTGTAAAAGACCATTTGTGATGAATGTATACACCCACACGCAGTACAAATGTCGCATCTCATCTTCAAACAAGCTTCTGTGGTTACTGCTGATAAAAGGTATAACTATAGTCACTCACTATCTGACTCAGCCACTTGATTTTGTCATGAATAATACATTGTCCTTGTCAGATGACGAACTGTGCATGCTGTTCAAAATCTGTTGGAGTTATTCCAAGTGTACAGTTTGTGTCCGCACAAATCCATAGACCAGTCGTCCTTCAAATGCTTCTCTGTCTGTGCTTTGTAGTTTGTCTCGGTGGCCCTTGGAGTCTTGCATCAGTGTGCAAAGCAGAATTCAAGGGAGGGGAAATGTGGCTAAGTCTTGGAGAATGGACTCTCACTTTACCAATTTCAATTTCGGGCCAGTTGTTTTCCTGCATTTCTTTTTCTGAAGAAAGTACAGTCTCATAATGAGAAGTTATGTTAAATGCTGTAAAATACAGGTTCCTCCTTCATGCCTGTCAGAATTCCTTTGAATTTTTTTAACGCATTGTTATGCAGAGTTGAGGTTTCGCCGGTCACTGTGTTTTGGAGGGTTGTCTCCACAGAGGGTTCCTTTCAGAAGAATGCAGCATCTGTGGACAGACTCATCTTCTGTGTGCTTGACAGGAAGCAACAATTACTGTTGTGGTTTCTCTTTCATGCATCAAGTTTGTTTTAATGTGTCTTGAATCACTTGCTGTCAGAGAAACACCACACATACTGCCCTCACCTTTATCAAACAAACTTTAGGCTTTTAAAGTGGTTTATTGTAATTCCTTCATTTAGAGTCTGGTGCAATTTAGAGAAAAGACATAATGTGTTGGCTAATTCAGGGTTAACATTTGCACAAATCTATGAGCAAGTCACTGTTGTTTGGCTTTATTATGAATATTATGATGGTATTATGAGTTGCATACAGTATATGCCGTAATGTTTCCTTTGTCTTTCCCTTGTGGAAGACAAAGACACTCGCAAGATAACAGTTTTAAATTGGAAATTGCATGGTGTTTATTTTTAGTCCTTTCTGCCTTAACTGCCTCCCTGGTCAGTGGACCACAGTATGGTGGTTGAAGGGAGAGGCCAGACCTCAGTGTGTGAGCAGAGCACTTGTGGTTACTTCTGGACTTGGCCATCACAGGGCCACCGTGGGTTCAAGTCCTGGGCGCGGGGCAGCTAAGGAAGCGTCTGTTATTGGTAATCTGGTAGCACTGTTCCTGGATTAAGGGCAATTTATGTGCATCAACCTGGCCTGGTTTTACATGGCAGGAACCTGTAATCAGTAATCCAGGTTGATTATATAATGACAACCTAAACCGACACTAGTTAGCGGATGGATGTATGGATTCACAGCTAAAGTAGATGGATGTACAGATGGGGATTGACTAATGGACAGACTTGTTTATAGTCCACTTGGATTTTTTTTCTGCCTTTTTTGCTTTTGGTCTGTGAGTTAAAACTTTGTGTGGGGAAATGCACTTCTTGGTTCCGCAGCTAGCTAATTACTGGTTACAGCTGCAAATTCAGACCAATGTTTTGTCTATTTCAGTTTTGTAAAGCTACAAAAGAACTAACAATTTTTTCTGCCTTTTTATCCAATCCATGAATTCTGACAGTATTTATAATATAAAGAACTATAAAATGTACAATGATTGAATACAAAGTAGAATAATAATGAATTTAACTGAAATAATAAAACAGATTATAATTTTTACTCGGGTCATGAAAGCTTTTAGACTTGCAAAATATATTTTCTTTGGGATTGTACGTGGTGTATTTTCAAAGGACGCTGCAACAGCATTTCATTTGGAATAAACAGAAGAGGTGGAGAGTTAGAATAAGCTGTACCAAGAACATCTTAAAGAGAAAAACAAACAAAAAGAAAAACAAAAACCTCAACTTTAATTGAAACTGTGCAGATTCTTTGATTCAGCCATTAGGGGGACTCCTGGGACAAAACAGACCTTCTATGTAAGACGTTTTCTTTGGTTTAATGAATCACAGTTTATGTAGGGCCAAACCACTGGTCAACGTATATGATTTAGCGTGTCTTCTCAATCATGCTACATTTCATATTATTGTCACACCCAACAATTTTCAAATGCACATCAGTCCATAGGCATAAAAATAGTGGGCCTAACTTTGGCTCTTATGCCTGGGTTTCCTGTCTGTCCCAAATCTGTCCTGTAATCTGGAGAAGCACTTGCGTGCCCCCCCTCTGTCTGTGTACAGTGCAGCTTTGTTTGTTTAGCTTCTTCTCTGTCTACCTGTCTCTCTCTCTCTCTCTCTCTCTTTCTCTCTATGTGTCTGTCTCTTCCTATCTCTCAGTCTGCCTCGCTGTAAGAGCATAAACAACAACCTTAAATTGGGACTCATCTCTGAAACAACAGGATTTCTTGAGAAATTAGGAAGAACTTGAGGGAAAGTTTTTGCTGTATATGTTTACTGTATGTGGCCTTGTGCTTTGCTCAGCTCTGGTGTCCTCTTCATAATGAAGAAATTCATCCCTTTAATGTCAACAACTTTTATATTACCAGTAATCTTCTGGTTTACCATGCATGGAAAGCAAACAAGGCATCTCAGAGTCATGGAGACAGTTTGAGAGAGGGGAGAGAGAGAGAGAGAGAGTAAGAGTTATTCTAACAAACCACATGTTTTGTTTCAGTTCTCAAATATGACACAGTCCTTGAGTGCTGTAGTGCAGTAATACAAACAGAGTGGCTGAACAGATCAAAGCCATCAGACCCATAATGTGTTTTCCAGCTTTTTTCCTTCAGGTTCAATTAAGTTACTGTCATACGTGGGAGGGAATTTAACTACATCAGACCTGGCAAAAACTGGTCTAATTCAAAAAACACATGTTTTTTACATGCTACATGTATGTTTGCCTATTCTCTGCTTTTAAGAGGAAAAAAAGTCTGTTTTGAACGCTACTCATTTAAGATTGGTAAATGGTGACATATCACAATCTTTGCTACCCTACAAAGCCCTCAAAGTGGGCTGACAAGGAAAGACAAATTCATTGGGTTGAAAATGTTTGTGGACTTTACAGTATGTTGTTGTTTTACGCACCCTGACTGTTGATGGAGCAGAGCAGTGTTGCTCTCTCCACTTAAGTCATGTGTTTGTCCTCCAACTGTATTTGTTTTCCTGTCCTCTCCTTCACTGTTGGAGCCGCTGTCCCGCGGAGTTGACAGACTGTGAATATAAAGAGGCTAATATCTCCAATTTGGAGGTCAACCAGACAAGTGAACCAACAGAATCATTTTTCATCTCCTTGGCCAGAGTCAGCCAATGACAACCATTCCAGACCAGTCAAATCATACCTCCTCTGAAAAACCATCATGTGGGTTGATAGTTTATCAGACCAGGAGAGCAGACGAGACGAGATGCAGCGAGACTTCTCTCCAACCCTGCAGAGCTTGTCATTGTTGAGTGCTGAAGGGAGTTGATAAAAGAACTGTCTATGACCCTGTGCAGACTAAACCTAAAAAAAAAACACATTGACCCATAAAGAAACATCTCCCACTTACCCACTGTTCAGGCATTGTTTTTATAAGTTGAGTGTTAATGAACTGAATATCAATCAATGTTTTACTTTATCCCTTTCGCCGTTTAGCCTGATGACTGTGCCCTTCAGCTGTCCCATAATGGAGGATACCTGGACTTGGAGTCTACGCTGGCAGAGCAGAAAGATGAACTGGAGGGATTTCAGGAGGAAGGGGGGTAAGATAACACTCAGCTCTGTCTCCATCTCTATCTTTTTCCTTCACTGTCACTAAACTTGGCAAACAATTGTGCATGTGCAACACATGCTGAAATGGAAATAAAATAAAATTCCATTACTGCACTGATAAAAACAACTAAATTTAGATGGTTTTATAAGCGATTGTCCTTTCAAGGTGACGCTGGGACTGGTGCCAGGGCAGCTCGGATTGAAAACACACGAGGGACTGGCACGGTCGAGCAGGTGGACACTTGCTCGACTCTTATGGTCCAGGAATAGATTGTTCACATTGTTGTGGTCAGATTAGGTTTTGTGGACCAGACATGGAGTTGTGTTATCAAAGAGTAAGTGACTTTGATGAGAACAACCTTGCTTTAAAAACACCCCCAAATATTTTTCTGCTTTAACAGTCAGAAACAATCAGATCCATGTGATTGCTGTTTTTCCTGAAACACAAAAATTCAGGCAAGTGAAGAGGGAAAAGATAGTCTTTAAATCCTTGGCCACGGGGATATATATTAATATCCTGCTTGCAATATTCTTTGCCTAATTTGATTCTATTACAGCAATTTGAATCATAATGATACCCATTTGGTTCCAGGATGAATTAGGATGATTTAGCTCTCCTGTCCAAAAGCTTCTCTCAGGAGGTGGCGGGTCTGTTGACTTTCCATTTTAAAATCCTTGAAATTTCGCTGTGAACCAGTCACCAAATGTCCCGATGAAATTACTGAACAAGGAGAGATCATTTTGTCAGTGTAAAAGTCAGTAGAGGCTGTCGGCAAAATGATGTGGTCATATAGTATGAACTCTGAATTTGAATATGTTTTTATCTATAGTTGCATTTGTTTCCGTTTTTGTAACAAACTAAATTGTCTCACTGTTTCCATGGCATTCATCCCTTCATGCCCTTTAAAATACCTGGCCCTCCTGACTGAGTGGCTGCAGTTATGTCATCTAAACCACTTATGAAGTGTAGTCACGTTTCATGAGTAATCTCCCTCATCTCTATTGAATGTTACCTCAGTGCTCTCATTAGAAGTGGCCAAACTACAAGTGTGCACCATCTACCACGCACCTCTCAGCTTCTAATTTAGCTCTGTTGTTTCCCGGTAATACAAGGCTTTGTCTTGACATAACTCCTAGACCTGGATGGAGAAAAGAAAGGTTTATAATTGTGTTAGTTTCATTTTAGTTTCATACCCTTTCTTTGGCCAGTGACTTTATTGGCTCCATATATTTTTTCATGTACTATGGAGGATGTTGATATATCATTCATGTACCGCCCACTTTAGATGATCACAAACCAAAGGTTGGCATGAGAGTCCCTGGTTGGCCGCACCAAAGACTTGTATGGATTTATTTGTCTAACTTGGAATTCATAAGCTGCTCCCCGGATTGGTGTTTCTATTGGACGTTGGGAGAGCCGTCCTTTCCCAGTTCCATCTGAAATTGTTAGGAGCTTATGGGAGGCTATTGAGAGCTGTGAGGTTAAAGTGGTCCACTTCTTCTCTCATCGAAGAGTGAGCCTGCCAGGGCTTGTGTCATGCCAGCTGGCACAGGGCGGTATGGATGTGTGTCATTAAACCCACACGGTGTTGTCTGAGGAGGCTGGGGGTGAAGGTGGTTAGCCAATTATTTCTTAAAAATAGGGTAATTCTGCTCGCTGGATTTTTATTGTGCTGATGTGCCCAGGATTGCATCCCCCAGTGCTTGGTGTTGTTGATTTGATGATTATTGAGCTAATAAAAGTTCTGCTGAGACATTTCACCTTTACTTGTTCCATTTTATTTTTGCTTGCACTCTCCTTTTACTGCACAAGATCTGTCAACAGCAGTCTCCAAATCCAAAAGATTTATCCTGCAGAAAAGAAATTTGTGTCTTTACCAGTATTTTCTTTTTTTCTGAATTTAACATCTTGATTTCAAAGTAACAACACTCAACTAAGTCCAGTTAACAAGCTTAAAAATGGTGCCTTCATTATTTTTGTTTTGAAGCCCAGCCGCCTACCTTTGGTTAGAGAAATGTACCACGTTTATATACTGCCTGAGCTCTCCTGATCATTGGCCACTGAATCCATCTGTAATTGATATTAATGACAGGTTACATTCCTGAGGCGCCTGTGTCATACCTAGTGTCTTTACAATCAGATTAAAGTATGATCCTCTGACAGAGCGCTGCAGAGCCTGCAGATATCCATGTCACGGGAGCTTAAGGGCCATAATCACTTCCACACCGTGTTATGAAGCTCAGTTATAGGAGATTGTGACTCATAAATCCCATGTCCCATCTCTGATATATTCTCACTTCTAGTCATAAACTGACCACACAGCTCAAACATGTGCACAGACATAATATCTGCACAGTTGTAGTGGTGTGTCATTCGGGTTCCTAGCTGTGATAGATTGATTGACCCCATACACACAATTTCCTGCATTTGTAGCCCTGAGCCGAGATGGAGTATAGGGAGGACGTAGTTGAGATCAAATGGCCCGACATGTGCTTACAGACATTTATAACCCTTGAATACTTTTGTGGATTATATGGATTGAAGAGCAGGAGCCTGTTGGAGCATTTCAAGGAAACTTGGGTCTGAAGTTGTAGAAAAAATGTTGTATTGAACTCGTGTGGACTTATGTGGTCGGGCATGATGTTGTTTCTGCTCTAATATGTGACATTGATTGGCAGATGATTAGCAGTACGTCTTCAAGGCATGGTTTGTCTTTAGAAGACAACGTGAAGTGCAGCTGTCGACTGCGGTCGGCATGTGAAATGTGTCGCTGACACAAAAAAGACACTTTTTAATATTTCACTCCCCTGTTAGACACAATACTCGTCCATAAGCCAACAATTTTCTGCTGAATGTGCCTTCCTCGGTTTTATTGTGGTCTTGATGTGTTCGACAACAAGTCAAAAGTCAAGCATATTCAAATCCAACTGTTCCTGCTCTGTAGGCCTCAACTTTTCCAAGTTCCTCTCATCATATCCTTTCATCTCTCGCAGGACAGCTCCGCTTTCATTATTTTCACTTGTTTTTGACCCACTTGGACAATGTACCATAAGCTCTCACATCACACACAGGATTTTCATTTGAGGAGAAGGAGCACGTTTGAAAAGAACCAGAGAAATTGTCACACAGTGCCGCTTAAACAACTCCAGTTGTCCTGTCTGTGTTTGCAGAGCAGTTTAAGGGTATTATTAACCGGATGGAACAGCTTGGTGATTGTTCAGCGTGTGTGTATGTGTCTCAATGGTTACTGAAGCAGCCCCTGTAGATAGTCTTAGCTTCATTCTTCCGCCCGCTTACCCAGCCTGGCTCCCTCGGCCACTGAACATCCCTCCTCACATACGATGCAGGAAACCCTTGAGCAAGGGGGGGTCCACCAAGAAAGTGCTGAGTCAGTAGACCTCAGTGGGGCCTTCTTGTCTGGCATTAATTGGTCTTCAAGAGGAAATACTGGCTTTACTGTATTCCAAGTATGTGTGTTCACTTTCTGTGGGTACACATTTTGTGTTGTTTTATAAACAGAGCCAGTAATGCTGCCTCAGATAAAGTTAGAGAGGGTGGAATCTGGCAGGCATCCACTGGTCCAGTTGCTGCTGCTCTGGATATTAAGAAATAGACAGCGCTTTATGAGGGTGCAGTAAAATAATGTGGGGTATGTAATTGGCATGTGCAGTTTTTAAGTATCCACTGTTGCATTCCTCTGTGTAATGTTCAAAAGGCAAATTGATGGTGATGAATATCAGATTTGTGCTTTTGAGAAATGGTTTATTGTCCACTACTTCTCTTCATTTACAGGCCGAATAAAAATGGCCATATGTTTTTGTTAAATCTTTTAAAAAACATTTTAATTTTGACCAGTGGCCTTGGCTTATGGTCAGGAAGTAAGACGTAAGTAAGCAGAAATGTGTTTTAGGTAATAATCAAGTTTATTAATTTCATGATTAAAAATCATGGTTACTTAAATGGAGTATTTCAGAAGCATGATGTTTCACTTGATGAATCAGATTCAATAGGAGCTCCGCTTGAGTTAATTATATGGTACCGCCACTGGAAGAAACCTAAACATGCATCCCAACGTGTAGCCAATTTGTAATTTGCCTGACATTATTGACAGTTATGATTGTTTCTGTAACTTTGGGCTAACTCACAAATCGCACCACTGTCAGTGGGAGTGTCCCATTCTAATGTTTAATTGTCGAGGGGGGTTTGAAACCCTGACTTATATTCCATGCATGTTTGTTTAATTTGATAATGAGCACGTTGGCCTGCGTAGCCTCAGGTCTTGGCTAAGCGCAGGGATACTGTTACAGCGAAGCAGAGAGAAAGCAGACATTCGTGACAAAATGGCTTTGGTTACTTATTTGCCTCAACAGCATCACAGGGGATTAAGTTCCGCTTTGCCTTCTCATCTCACCAGTGAACGTCCTTGTTGACAGATGTTGCTCCCGTGTCACCTCTGCTTGTTTCTGGATATTATATTTGATAAGGAGTGAGCATATGCAGACTCGTAATCTGTCAGCGCAGTTTCACACAGACTGATCAGGGCAGGGACGGTGTCAGTATGTATGTCTGTCTTTCTGTCTGTCTGGATGTGTTGGGCCGTTACACAGCAATGCTGCTTGCTCATGGTGAAGCAGTAGTATGATCTGCCTTCCGTGCTGATTTTTTCTCTCTCTGTCAGACCCTTTACTGCCTGATTGTGACTGACAGTGACAGTCTGCTGCTGGCGCTACGCCAGTCTGAACAACCACACAGCCTTTGTGCTGGAAGCATAAAAGCCCATTTGTCAGAGAGCTGCATTAGGAGGGGGCCAGTCATTTTATTTAAATGACTGGCTGTTAACCCTTACAGTAGCTGATTCCTGCCATAGACATGGCAGGACATATGTTTCTTAAACACATAAGTGAACCAATGTAGTTTATTTTGCGTCAGCTCCATATACACTGTCCTGCTTATGTAAATACCCACTAACTTATTGATGATTTTGTTTTTTTCATGGGATTTGTTTACACGATTTACCCTACGGCTTACCCACATTAGAGACTGGTCTTCTGAGTAAGAAAATTGTGCTCTGGATGACTACAAGCTACACTGCTCTCACATTCACTTACACGATTGAATAGCATTGAGATGCATTGTTGCTGTCTTTGTTTGGGATTGTCTTTCAGACATTGTAAGCAGTTGACAGGATGGTGATAGGGTCTTGGCATATCTCCATTAACACAGGGGGTGGAGTTGACCTCTGACTTGCTCCCATTCTTCTTTTTCACCTTTGGAGACCTTTCCCCTGATCTGTTCAACGACGGGTCCCCTGTTTTACTCAGACTGCAAATATTGAAGGGTTTGGATGAGACTGAAAGGTATAATTTGTAGAAAAAGAATTAGCTTGAAGAAGTATGTGCACACACATGCATACAAATTAAATAATCACAGAAGTCCAAATGTCCACGAACAGAACCATTTCTCCCTCTCTCATTTGTCTTTTTGTTCTTCACAGGCGTGGCAAGAAACACAGCATCATTCTTCGAACACAGCTGTCAGTCAGAGTTCACGCCTGCATCGGTGAGTAATCAACTGTACGATAATCTAAACTGAACATTTGTCAAGTCTCACTTGTGCTCAATTTATCTTCCTCACTCTATATCGCCAGTGAGGTATGGGATTTAATTACCTCTATTTTGCGTGGATTATTTTATTAGGGTCTTGTTGAACTTGCACAGCGGCAGTTTTGGGCAACAGCCTAGAATCTAATTTGAGTTTGAATTAACAGCAATTCAACAACACTGTGAAAACACAGCACTGGCACGTAGCGGAGGCCGAAAACATTTTATGAGTTACTGTGTTCTGTCACTTTGTTTTATTGGGCCTCCTGGTGTCTTTGAGTAATGCGGGGGAACTAACACAAAAAGCTAAGTAAAAACATATGCAAACGTACATGCACGTGGCCTGCGTGCAAACATACACACTTATCAGGGCTTTTGATTGAATTGATGATGCTGACTGCTTTTAGTAACTGCAATGTACGCAGTCAAAATCTTGGCACAAGGCTTCATTTTCCTACATCTACAATGCAACTGAGAAGTAGGCGTTAATTGCAGTGCTACTGT